>NC_079380.1:5688235-5953235 GCF_021018895.1 Seriola aureovittata
GGAGCCGCGGTGGGGTCCTGGAAAATGGGAAGCTGAAGATTAGGTAGAGTTTGGGGGGATCAGTGACCTTTGTAACTTTTTTTTGACATTTTGTTCTTTCTGTTCATTTTTCCCAGAAGTTAGTGGACCACATGCATGTTGTGACAGCTACCTTTTCTTACTTTCCCAAATCTTTTTTTTTTTTCTTTTTTTTTTTTTTAAATATAGGCTGTGAATAAGGTCCCCTTTGTAAGAAATCTCTTCAGAGCAGCATTTCTTCAGATCACCTTCAGGGACAGCGGCATTGTGGAGCTAAAGCAATCCAGCTGAGTGCATATATATCAGGCCAGACTCACCACTGGCATCTCCTTCACTGTTGCTTGAAGAACCAAGACCCGAGTGAAACACAACTTCCCTCTGGATTACCTGACATTGTGAACACCTGCTGCACGGTGACTCTTTTCTTAATAGATGGGTTCAGCCTTTAAGAAGTTCTGCATGCAGTTCTGCTGCTGCTGCTGCGCCGGTGACGAAGATGATGAGGATGAGAAGCAGCCATTAGTACCGTAAGAGACACCGCATTTCACATTAATATATGAGTATTATTATTATTAGTGTCAAGGCAATGTGCTTCCTCGTGCGCGTGTTGCATTTGATTCATTATATATGAATAGTCATTGTATGAATGAGTGTGTTTCTGGGTGCTTGTGTGTGTTGGCTGACCACACAGTCAAGATCCATTGGAGTATTTTAACCGTGAAGTCCAGAAGCGTCGTGACGAGGAGACCAACCTGTGGAGTGAACCAGGAGACCCCAGCCACTCGGAGAGAGCTGATGACCGGACCCTTTACACCCTGCTGCAGGCCAGGAACAAGACCCGCATGGGATCCACGGTATGTGAGGGGGAGTTTCCCAGATGCCTCATTCAATCATATTAATCTGAGGCTAAAAAAAGAAACCAATAACAACCTACACAGCGGTGGAAAAGAGTCATCATAAGCTTTGTGAAATTATTGTGATCAGTTATTCAAAGCAGCTGTGACTCAGCAGGACAATGCTCAAATGATACAATTACAAGAGGGTAGATGAGAAATGATGCAAAGCTGAAGGAACATGGTTCTTAAAACCTTTGTCCTTTTCTTATTGAGGGCTATCGCCGTCTGAGCGTCGACATTGAGGCCATGAGAGACACCCGCCGAGAAGTCAGAGACAAATGGAAGACGGTTCTGGAGAACCTAGGTAAGGCTGGACAGATGAGGGGGGATAGAGAGTACCAGATGAGACAGAGACTACCAGAGATGCTTTGCCTTCTTTCCTAGGTTTCATGGCGGAGGCAGACTCGCTGCTGACAGTGTCTGCCGGTGCCTCACATGACCGCATGCGTAATGCCCCAGCAGCACGTGCCCTTCTTCACACACTCCACTCTGAGACCTCCATCTTCAGCAGCAGAGAACCGCCTCCAGAGAGATATCTGTTCATCCTGGTGAGAGCAGAGAACTGCAGAGAACTTTGAACCTTTAGGTATCGCTGTGAGAGTGTCCCTGCTGTGACATGGAGCTTGGGGTGTAAAAGAAAAAAAAAAAGTGAGACATATTCACTCATGCTGGACATGCTAACATGACCCAATGTGGCGTGGTTTGTCCATCCCTGTGCTCCAGGCCACAGTGAGGGGTGCTTTCCTCAAGCCCTATGAAGTAGATAAGCAGTGATAAACTATTTGAGAGGCTGCCCCCTTCAAGACCAAATATGTCCTTAAAACTTGACAAGGTTGTCCCACTGCAAATCTGATTTCTAAATAAGTCATTAATTTGCCTGAATGTTGGTGTCACAACAGTATCTTTGTCTTAACCATGAGGTAAGGGCCATGAACTCAGGATGAACCTATGGTGGATCCTCTTTAGAGGAGGCACAGATCCAGCCTACTGAACAGCAGTGGAAGAAGTATCAGTATACAAACTATATAAATACTATATAATTCCTACAATTAAAATCCTACTTAAGTAAAAGTACAAGAATTTTACCAGCAAAATGTGCTATAAATTATGTAGTATATAGTATATTTATATATTATATATTTTATTATAACATTTTTGAGTTGACGCTGCAGTTTATACTTTATTTTATGGTTGTTTTGTCTAATGTTTCCCAAACCGGGGGTTGGGCCCCTCCTGAGAGTCACAAGACAAATCGAGGGGTCATGAGGTGATTAATGGGGTACTAAAGAAGAAAACAAAAAGTTCTGCTACACAAATCTGTACTTATCTTTTGAGATTTTCACACAAGCTTTAGAGTACACGACCACACTTCTTTTAGAACTGGATATGGCTTTTTGCCTGACTAAATTTAGGGTGGGTATGTGCAACAGAAGGTTTGCTACATCATGAAGGCACGGCCGTTCTTTCCTAACATGTTTAAAAGATAGTAAACACTCCTCACAGTCACAGTTTCCTTCTCCCTCTTCACAGGATCGTCTCCTGTATCTTGATATAGCTGAAGATTTTCTAGCAAAGGCAAAGCGCTTCTATCCGCCGAGGGATGATTCTGACGAGGAGATGCCCTCAGGCCTCAACTTCAGCCTGCCGCTGCTGCTGGCCAGGGTGGAGGCCATGAATGGGGGAGGCGAAGAAGAAGAGGACGAGAGCGAAAGAGAAGATGGAAACTTGAGTGACAGATCTTAAGATCTACTGGCTGTAATAATAACAGACACAAGGCAGGGGGCAGTAGTCATCAACCCTTTAGACCTGGATGTGAATTGTGTAGCTCCTCTCTTCAAGTGTCTGTTGCCTCGTACAGTGTCGCCGCGGCTTCTTGGAAGTTTTAGGCTGAAGAATTTCTCCTTTCTCCCCCAAACTGCACAGCTTGAGTCTTAGTCTGTGTTCTCTGGTCAAAATCTAAAAGGGTTTAGCAGATTTTCAGGTGAATATTACCAAGGTGTTAACTGTATGTGTGTGTGTGTGTGTGTGTGTGTGTGTATGTGTATGTGTGTGTATGTGTGTGCGTGTTTTCTGTTTTATCAAGTTCCTAGCCTGTCTATTGTTCAGCTGTTGTGAACCTTCAGGGTAGCGATGTTCCTTTGAGCAGACCCTCTTTATATTTTGTCCTATGATTATCAGCACTCATTTCATCCGATCACATGATTGGTAACAACACTGAAAAAATAGCCCAGTATTAGTAATACTTTTAACTGACTAAAGTCTGCAGTGTTGGCTTCAAACATTTTGGAAACTAGCAGATGGAAACACAATGTAGTAAAGTGCTGTATGTTGAACCCTTAAAATGACTGTGTGTGACTTCCAGGGGATGTGAGGGTGTGGTTTTTTTGCCCTCCAGCAACTTGCTGAAAATGTGAAAGATTTCTGAACTTGTGGCAGTTTGTGTATGTGTTATAGTGTGCAGTTCATGATTAAATAAAGTTGCAGCCCAAAGCCTGATATGTGTACAGTGTCACATGTTGGTATGATGTCTTCCTTTGAACTGCCTCGTGTGAAGTAATATGAGTTTCCACAATTCCACAGATGACAAAGAATAACAGAAGAATTTGCATCTCAAAATAAACTAAAAGAAAGAATTTGCTGCATGGAAGTCGAGTGAGTACGGGGTAGTGTTTATACGGAAACTGTGGCACAAGAGCAACATTCCTGTGAAGTGGGATACAAGTGTCCCGGGCCCTCACGTGGCCTGCCGCCTGTGTACCCATGGCTGGCTCACGCCCCGATCCACAGACATTACTCAAATCCTGGCCTGGTGCAGGCTGTCCTGCATCTGACCATCCCGTTGGGACCGGACCAGACGTTGGCTTGCGAGAGGTGATGATGGTGTTTGGTGGTCAGCTGGACGTTGTTGTTGTTGTTGTCGTTGTTATGTAAGAGAGACACTCTTGTGAGGCACATGCTTTGAGCACGGCACCGGCCTGCCGCCGCACTGGCACACAGACACAATACCAGTGCCACTCTGTGGTGCTAGAATGAAACAGTACACTCAAAAAAACTGCTGGGTTAAGGATAACACAACCTTAACTCCACCGCTGTGGGACACAACACGTGCTGGGTTTTACCATTTAAACCAGGAGGATGGGTTGTTCATTTGACCCAACCTGGTGAGTGAAACTGACTCTGTTACCCACATGGCGGGTTATTTTTTTTGTCTCATTACCTTGATACTCTTATATTTAGTAATAATAACAATAACAACAATGGTATATTATAACACTTATTACTGTTGTGTACTCATAATCTCTTATAATCATGCAGACACAAACTATACAGAAAGAGGCCACTGAATGTAAAAATTTGTCTCCCATAATGAATAATTGTGTAAATACAAATGTACATAGATGATACACTGTATGCTGGAGAAACACCGCCGGGTGTAATTGATGTCAAAATGTCGAAGGAAGCCTTGAAACAAACGTCTGCAGCCACAAGCGAAGAGTGTGTCTCGATGGCATTTTTTTTTTTAAATATCAGGTTTTAACTAGTTATTATAGTTAATGGGCAATTGGGCAGCTAAGGTTATTGATATTTTCTTGTATTGCTTTCACTTTAGAATAATTGTTGTTGCTTTTTTTCATTTAACCTTTCTCACTTGGCTGGCAGGTAAACTAACTAAGCCTTTTAATTCATATGAATATTAAATTTGTGATGGCCAGTCTTAGCAGCTACTGTTACTGTCACTTTTATGTTTTCATTTCCCCTTCACATTGGATTATTGCTAATGTTATCTTTTTAACAGAATTGTTTAATTGCAGAAAAATGCAGTTAGTGTAACTTTACAATTTAAACATCTTAATATTAGATTGTTGATCACCAAAATAACAGCTAACATTTAATTTCTTGTAAATATTACATTTGTGGTGGGAAATGTTAGCATTTAATGATGCTGAAAATACTTTTAACTGGAATACATTTTAACTAGATATTAAAATGAATAACTTAGCATCTAAAGTTAGCTACTGACATTTTATTGAGTTACATCCACTTCAATTATTCATTATATTGTTATTTTTTTCTGTTTACCTCACTGTTAACTTTTTAGAGGGCAAAGCTGACAGGTAATGTTACTGTCACTGTTTCTCTTCATAACAATATTACATTTGTTATGGCCAGAGTAAGCAGCTAATATTACTGTCGATTCTTTCAGACAGTAAAATGAATGAACCCCTTTGACCCAGCATAATCATCCCAAAAATGTGTTCACAGAAACCACGCTGCACTTTCTTGAGTGTAGAGTCAAACTGCAGATTTTGTGCTAGTGTCCATACACGAGTCAATGGAAATGAACTTTCCCTCAGATTCTTCTTGCTGCTAACATGCACTTTGTGTCAGCTTGACCTGTGTAGGAGGCTCCTCTGTGTCCTCCCAAATTCACTCATCTGTCACAAAAAACCCCCCAAAAAACAAATAAAAAAACAAAGTTACATCTAACAAACTTGCACTCACAATATTTTGCTTTATTTACCATCTCCTGACAGGCCTGAGCCTTATCCTGCAGTGGCCCTTCTCCCCCTCCCTCTCTCTCTCCCTCTCTCTCTCCCTCCCACTCCACATCTCTTTCTCTGTGACAGCTCATTTAAATGTCACTTCCCAGCAGCTGCGGCAGTGTTGTTATGCAACACAAAGTTCTTCCTGGCCGGGCCTGGTCTGGTCTGGTCTGGTGCGGGTGGAGGGATGAGGACGAAGCGAGGGGGTGATCACTGTGACAGGGCTTACCTCATCACTGTTCACCTTTACAGACCCTCCGCATCCCTGGCTTCATTAGCATTGCATGACTCACGCAACAACAGTTAAGAGAGCCATCTGATTTCCCCCCTGCCGCTGGAGCAGGTGAACACCCACATTATAATAAAAGCAGATCAAAGGCGTCAGTCTGTGCACTAGTTCAAAACCTGATTGCTCAGCGTCAAGTTGATTCTAAAAAGATATGATCTCAATGGTGAAAGACCTTGCATAGTGACTTATTAGGTTTCTGAATTGGCATTTCATGGTTGCCATGGTGTCATAACATGACTGTACGCGTGACCCCAGTGATGCCTATGGTGCTCTTACTCTTTTCTCTCTCTGACACTGAGCAGTATTTATGATATACAATAGCGCTCTCCTGAGAAATTGCAGAGAAGAAATTGAAATGTTGTTGCACTCGACAAGCAGAAGGACAGTAGCACTTAATTGCATGAAAAGGAACACTTTGCTTTAATCCCCCTGATTTACCATTCATAAGCAATGTAACATTTATCAAAGGATTTAGAAATGTCATCGTATGCAGATACAAGTGTTTGTTAATGTATCTGTCAACAACTAGAACTCCTGTGGAGGCTGGTGTAAAAACAGATGATGAATGACAATATAATATAAAACAATTTCAGTTATGATTTAATGTCATCATCTACAGATTTAGCACATTGCACAATTTAGTCATTACTCCACGTGCCCCGAATGTAAAACACATTTAAAGACAGTGTGAGTGATCAGCTTCTTGTCACTGTGGACACATCACACTTGATTCCCGATACATCTGATACATGCTATCCGATGATACCGGTACCTGATGTGGATGAATGAGTCAGAGACAGGGACTGGTAGTAACATCACACCAGCAGACAACTGTCAGAGTTGAATGCTTGTGTACATGTGCGCATGGGTGTGTGTGTGTACTTCAGTCTGTAACCTGAGCTGATTATGGCTTGCGCGGTGCTCTGTCACCGTGGTAATGAATCACCAGGGATGGAGCTCTCGCCGCTGCTGAGAGGCAGCGCACTGTAATGGCATCTAATGAGGGGTGTAGATGTTGTCAGAAAGCGCAGCTGTTGTATAAACTCCTTATATTATATCCTGTAAATGAAAGTCAGTGGGACGTGATGAAGCCAGTCCGTGAAGATCGCTGGCTTTTCACCTTTTATCTCCAAGTGACAGAGGTGTCATTCCTCATCCACGCATATTTAACCTACAGGCCTGAAAGATTCTCTGTGGGTGAAAAACAGCTGCATCACTGTTATATTTCCACATTAGGGAGGCGTCACTCGCTGCTTCATGTACATCAAGACCAAAACCTGATTAAGATTCCTCTCCAAAGACTAAACCTGTTGTGTGTGTCTGTCTACATACTTATATAATCGCCATACAGAGTGTCTCCATGATACTGGCCCCTCTAAGACACTGTGATCACAGCTGAAGTGGAAAATGTTGGTGCTGAGTGATTACAGAGGGGACAGTGCATACAATTTGAGAATCAGAGGATTTTCAGCCCAATTACCCTTAACCCCTCCTCAGAGAGGCTTCCAGCTCTCAGGGAATGAGACATGGAACACTTGGTGTCGGATGTCATCGCGCACTGATTGTAGAGTGACAACATGTTTCAGAAATAGCAACAGAACATCTATAAAAGACGTGGACAGACCCGAGCCCAGGCATAGACAGCACAGAGAGGGAGAGAGACAGTGGAAGCCAGGTGACACACAGCCAGCTGTAGCATCACTGTTTTTCCTCGGACAAACATCCCAGCCGCAAGACCAGCCCTTGGGAGTGATCACCAAGAACGATAAATCTGAGACAGGCCTTCACACAGCAGAGAAGATGCCAATCTGCACCGTCCTGGAGAAGCGTAACGGCGTGGTGGTGGGAGCTGAGCTCACCTGCAGCGTACGGGAGGAGAACAAACCTCAGAGGGAGAGCTACAGCGCTGACTGGCACAGTGTCAGTCTGAAAACTCAACCTCAGGACAGGTGAGAGCTGTGATTTCAAACCTTCATTACCATCATAAGATACGGACTGAGATCTACTTGCTCATTTGCTTGGCAAGTTCTTGATAGACCTATTCTCATATTGCAAGACAGTAACAGTCTAATTGAATATGTGAATCACAGTGAGTGCTCCCACTCTTCTAATTTCAACTCTTCTCTGTTTGCTGCAGGCAGACGATGAACATGAATGACGACTCTCGCAGGGAGACTCTGTCCCGGCAGTGGCAGGCCCGTTCGCTGGTACAGGCCTGCCCCTCTGGCGTCTTCAGAGTGGGCACTGTGGAAAGAGGGGTCAGGGAGCACCAGCTGCTGCCGAAGAGAAACACCCTCCCCTTGCCCATCTTCACCCCCGCAGAGCTGGGTGTCAGGCTCGGACGCGGAGCCCCACACACCGAGGAGGACCTGCAGCCCTACCCCAACCCAGACGGAGCCTGTCCCAGCAAGAGGACCGTGGGGGAGATCACAAGAGATCTCCCCCCTGTCAAGCCGACCCTCATGGAGTTCGCCAAAGCGCCCAAAGCCCTGGGTCGCTCCATGTCCCTGGAGGCTCAGAGAGGGTGAAGAACAAAAGGACAAAAAGAGAAAGAGTGGATGTTAGGGAGAGAAGAGAAGGATGACAGATGGAGAAGGATAGTCATTGAGCAGAGCGTGTCAGGAGGGAGCATGACAAGATGTATATAGATTAATCTCTAGCGACATTCGTCATAAACCCTACATACTGTAGATTTTTAGCACTGTCTGTGTTTCTTGGCGAGCACAGCACCAGGTAAATGTCACGCTTTCACGTCATTGTTGGCATTTGGTGGTCAGCAGTATTAGAAATGGTTGTGTGAAGGCATTCATATTGTCGTGGGTAGTCAGGGTGCGAGTTCCCAGCTGTGCCACGGGCTAATCTCTGCCCGCGCTGGCCGGCTGGGTTTCATCGTATCTGCTGATCTCTTCAGTGTAATCACTGTGACCCAACGGTTGCATGTGCCGGTGCACCTTAACCATGCTGCATGCACTTCCTTTCCACCTTCTTTTGTATCGCAATGTGTAAATATCCTCATGAGGTAAATTGAAGTGTTCTCGTGGTCGTCTGACTCATGGATTATACCTGTGAGAGGCGGTGGAGGCGTGCAGTGATGTAGAAAGTGACAGATGGAAAATGACATGGCAAAGGCAGAGGCAGGTAGCAGACTGTAAAAAGAGATAGGAAGAGGGAGGGAGAGTCAGGGGGGAAGAGGAAGAGGAGGGGGTGAGCGCTCGGGGAACATGCCTTGGTCAGCATCCAGGCCTCCAGAAGCCCTTGACAGTCTCTGATCTCTGTGAAGAGTACAGAATGCTCCGGCGTGATCACACACTGCGGCTGTACATATGTGTGTGTGTGCGTGTGTGTGCCTGCTGACACCTCCAATCAAGAGGACTTAGGAAAATTAATAACCTGTTCTTTACTGTGTACTAGCTGATCTACCTTGATAGCTGAGTGGAGGTTCATACCTATATATGGTAGAGGAACAGACACTGTAGTAGCTGAGAATACCCAGTGGTGTAAATGAATTTGAAATGTGTGCAATGATGTTGAAATATTTGTCCTAGATATTTATTATTTTTACAAATAAAAGCTATGTTGCTCAACACCTGTTGGTCTTTATGTTGTCTGTCCAAGATGCAACATGAACACACTTATTAAATTTTATGTTGAAGTGGAAAAGTAAAGACAAGAACCTCATGATCCCTGAAGATAACAGGTTAGGCAGAAGAAAATGGGATGCAACAAAGAGAAATGGGGATAAAGTCAATACAGCAATCAGGGGTTACAATATAGAGAATGATCTGATATGATATGATATGATATGATATGATATGATATGATATGATATGATATGATATGATATGATATGATATGATAGTAAATTGAAATATATATGAATACAACAATATGAGCAAAAGGATTAGAACGTATGAAAGAAATATATCAATTTGGAAAATGATGAATTTTATGAGGGAACACGATGACAGAAACCTGCCAGACAAGCTGATATAAATAGCTGAGTATCTGTCTCCCATAATCTGGTTACCTACATACTGTCACAGTGTCCTCCACCCTCGGAACAAACCCCACATCACCACTTTACATCCCTCATTTATCTTTCATGTCCCACCTCCTGTGTTTGTTCTCAACACAGAACGCACTGTTCCCCACTGTGTTAGTGTGCAGAGCTGTAATGGATGCACTGCATCACCTCCTCTTCTTTCACTCTCTAAATCTACAATTTACTCAGTCTAACTTATCAATTATTACTGCTGCCATTAGCTGCCCTTCTCTAACGAAGACTCATTCCTCTTCAGAGGAATATTTGTGTCTTTAGCCCCTTCTGACCTGCTGTGCCTCTCGTCGCTCTCACTCGTCTCCCTGTGATAGGCAGCGTGTGGTGGTTTGATATTAATAGCTGAGTAAACAATGGCATTGCCCAGGAGACAGTGGAGAGACAGTCGTATCGGCACGTTCCTCTCATTTGAGCTCTTAATCCTAGTGTTTTATCAGAGATTTGGGTGTGCTGCCTTCACTCCCTATCTTTAAAATTACCCTCCCACACTGCTGCTGAAATCCTGTTCGCCCCACCCAGCACTGTCACAGTACAATCCACTTTTAAAACTCCAATTAAACCTCCGAACCCCCGATACTATTTTCAGTGGATGCCAAGGAATGTGGGAATTTAGAGGGCTTGTGTGGCCACGGACAAATCTACTAAACTGACATTGAAATTCTTTCCTATGGTCTCAGCTGTCTCCGCTGCATCCTGCTCACTGTGTTGTCCCATTTGCTATCTGCTATTGCAAGCAAGTAAATACAAACCTTGAGAATTGGGTCAAACAGTTGTACATTATCTCAACACCTTTCCCTTTACTTGAGTTTTAACCAATGAGAAAAAGCAGTCAAACGCCTCACCATGTTTTTCTTGCTTATGGCATGTCCAAAACATTCCATGCAATTCTTGAATTGCACTATTTTCATGCACTTTTCAAGACTTTTCTTGCTTTTATTGTCATCACCTGAAGGGATTGAGTAGTTCACTTCCTCATATCCTTCTAAGCACTCATCACAGTGTATTTAAAGACAAGGTCATACAGTGTTACACAAAAATAGATCTTACACGGTGTTCCACTTGTTGCCCACAGTGGTATGTTATGGCCGTCATCAGCACTATAGCATGCAGAGTCACTGTCAATACAGCTTGTCAATACAGCCTGTGGTCTATTTGCCAATTAACATCTGTTGCTGCTCCCTACTGGACAATTCGAGTAATGTATGTTAAACAAAATAAAGGTATAAAAATGCCTTTAATATTGCACAATATCATAAATCTTTTCCTATTCCAGCCATTGTAAAGTAGCTTAAAAGAAATTGAATTATAATAAGAGAGAAAAATGACAAACATAAGTGTGAGATCAGGACATTTGAGTGAAGATTAATAAACTCCAGATAGTTTTTCCTTCCTACTGTTGCCCATTAAAACATATTTGGTGAGTAATAATATTAATCACTCTCTCTTTTTCTCTTGCTTCTGTCTCATCAGTTGTTCTCTATGAAAGAAACAAAGATAAATTATGACACAAATCTAAAGCATCTGACGAACCAATCTCTTCAACCAATCAACAATCAACAGCACCATAATCACTTGCAGTACCCTTTCCATCATAATTATAATGATGCTTCCTGTCGAGACCTCTCTTGGCACCCCACTTCAGAGACCCCTTTGACATCACGGGGGCAGACCATGTTAATTGGCTGTTGGCTGAGTGCTGCCGTGTGGTTGGCTTTACCTGCTGCAGGAGTGACGTTGACTTCCACAGTCGCAGTGGTGGCACCGGGTGGGGGAGGAGGAGGGACAGCAGGGCTGATCAAACAACATTCAAAAATATTCATCAGTGTGTGATGTCTGCTGGATGTTTTTTATCGTCCATGTTTGAATAAGCAATGATAAAAAGTCCAAAAACCAATGATAGAAAAAAGTGCAATGATATAAAATCTAAAAACACAATTTAGTATCTTACGTAAAATATTTATTCATAAAAAATGGCTGATAATATTTCTAAGCCTGCTGTCGAGATTTTGAACAGTTTTGAATAGTTTTTCTCTTTAGCAGAGAAGAAATGTAAAGTGTGAGAAACAGACTACAACATACATAAAAATGGACGTAGACACTGCGTATAAAAAGTGAAGCAAATGCGAAGTGCCTTAAAGCGTAGTACCACTGCCGGCCGCTAGGGGCTGGCTCCAAAAAACCTCTGGCTCCTATAAACTCCCATTCAAAAAGCGTCAACTCTTCTAAAGAAATACCAAGTCAATAAAGTCAGTTTTCCACATCTCACTACAGTGTCATTATGAACCATCAATACTGCCACAACCCTGAGCCCATGCTAGCACTGCTCTGATATGCTACACAGTAGTGCTGGCAGTAAGCCAGTTAGCGATAGCAACATTGGCAAACAGATTTGATTCACACAGGGATTCACTTCACAGTAAGGTCCTGTCACACTTGCAGTAATTAACACGCATTATTGTTACCGAAGCATTAGTAAGTTTGAGATATTTAAAAGTGAATTTCATGGGAGAATACACTGGTTGAATCTACTTCACGAGATGGAGCCTAGGTGCATAAAACGTCCTTTTCCCTTTAAGTGAAATCCCAAGGATTTGCGTTGTCTGAAACCGTCTCAGGCTGCCAGCAGGTGATGATTCAATACACGCTGCCTCCCAAATAAATCTGATTTCTTTTCAGGATTAGCCATTCTGTTTCAGAGTGGTGAATGTGCCTTTGACTTTTCATTTGCTCTGACAGTTAATTCTCTGCACCAGCAGTAATGAGTTGTCATATTAGATGTAATGGACATGTGGGAGCTCTGATCACCTGTCTCTGTGTGGTGGAGCAGAAGTGGGTTTGTTGGGGTCTTCTTGGTAGACCAGTGAGGGCAGGAGCCATGAAGGACAGGACAGGTATGGGGCAGACTGGTAATAGTGGTGGTATATCTCTGGGTCAGCCTCACTGTCCTGAATTATAACCAGATCTCTGGGAGCCTGACACAGTGAAGGAGAAAAACAGTTAATCTCTCAGTGCAAGATCAAGATCACTTGTGGAGTTTTAGTCTTGTGACACTAAAACAACAAGGTGGATTCTGGATTTGGGAAATTCTTTACAAAGTTCTGGAATGAAATGAAAATAGATTAAACTGTTTAACCAGCCAGCTGGTGCTTTGTTTAAAGCATTGGGAGGAATAGGCTGGAAGTGAGGGTTGAGTCTCTATAATAAAATCAGGGAGTGTATGTAAATGTGGAGTGAAAGAATTTTATTTTTGAGTGAAGCTAAGTAAATTAATCTTTTCCTATATTTAATCATATCAAGATAAGGGTGATACACTCAAACTCATTTTCTATTCAGAATCCAAATCCATTTTCATCAACTCGGACTTAAATTTATTAACTGAACTGACCCTTACCCATGTCTGGTACCGGCCTGGGCCGGGCGGAGGGCCTGAGGACCCGGATGACCCGAGAGCTGACATGGTCATGTTGTTCATGACGACCTGGTGCATCTGGGCATTCTGGATCATCATCAGCTCTACAAGGTCTGCACGTTGAAAAAATCAAACACTATCACTGCTGTTGTCTTTGTATTCTGTCCTCTTCCCTCAGGGTGACAAGGTGATTAACCCACATTGTGTCAAACTGAGGGGGTGAACGAGAGGTGCCAAGCTTCATTTTCTCACCTCTTTGTCACTTAGTATTTGTTTTCTTGATTTGGCAGTGACTCACCTCACAATAGAAATATGCTTTCTGACAAAGGTTTAGGAAAGTCTATTCAAAAGTCTATAATTCCACATATTTAAAAGCTTGTTTATATATGAAGCTGACTACAGTTTTAAGCAGCATTTGTCACCCTGATAAATCATTAAAAGTTTTCCAGGCAATCTGAGTGTTATCTCTGTGAACCAGTTGTTTGTCAGCTCAGTGATGCAACATTCAGTAACTTGACAAACTTTGTGATATTTCACCATCTTGAAAGGGGTTTCATAAATAATAAAAGCAATAATGTCAGCTAATGTAAGACTGTGAACTATTAATGTGACTCACTGAAACATGTGATGGCTGGCTGTGCCCTTATTTATCTGTTGAAGTAGTTTTGTCTGGGTTGTCTTCCATGGTTGTATCCACATTCTTAAAAAATGAAAATCATTTGCGTCGACAAATTCAATGTTCTGTCTTTTTTTTTTTTTCATCACAAAAATGTAGTTGATTGTTTTGTTGATATTCAGCACATGTTCAGAATGACGCTCCACATTAATAAACCCAGAATTTGAACACAACAAATTAAAGTAAAATGAGATAAACAAATTCACACATGTGTCAGGGCGGCAGCTAACGTGTTGGTAACAGCCATCAAGGCATTGTTGAAACAGTGTGTCCCATCTCCAGGAACTGAGACTCTACAGATTTGTTTACTTCACATCCAGAGAAAGCTGATGTTGGGTAAGGCTGTGTTCAGTGCACACAAATTAAATATGAAAAGTAACCTACACAAAACCGTATGGCAGCAGGCAGAGAGTGATCTACCATGATGAACTTGTGAAGATTGTTTTAGTCAGTCACCTTTTCTACCTGACTGTATGCAGTCTGGTGTGAAGCGTCTAATTCCCTTTTCTTGTGTTGTGACACAGTATGTCAAACTTGTAACAAATATTTCAGCAAAATGCAAAGTTGCTTCATGCGGCTCTAAATCAAAAGTTTGGCTTTAAATTGACTGAGTTTCAGTTAGAGCATTTAAAGTCAAAGGAACACAGTGGCCGGGTTTGGGCAGCCATTAAAAATCAACAGTCACTGGTCACAAATAGAGGCTCTTTGAAAAGAGTTTTGACCTGTGAATCTCTGAACTAGGTGTCACTGACTTACAATAACTGAATGATATCTGTAAACGTAGTAAACAACACGTCTGACTAAAACCTGCCGCAGTAGAATTTAACATACCCTCTCATACGCAAACATTTTATGCAACAGTCAAAATCTCCAGACCATAAATAATATATCTGAGTGCTTGCTAGCAGCCTATTGTGACAGACAGGGAAGAACAGCTGCAAGTGTGAAATCTTGAGTTGTAGTTGTGTTCGGTGACAGTCTGCCATATACCTTCCTTGACATGACCGCCTGGCATAATGGAGGGAGCCAAGCCGGGAGGCATCATGGTCGCCGGGAGCTGCTGCAGGATAGTGGTGGGCTGCTGAGGAGCCTGGGGAGGAGAGATGAGGCTGTAATGAGGCTCTGTGCCTGGAGGCGCTGTGGCTGAGAATAAAATGCAGCATCTACCTATACAGAAGGTGAAGCTCTACCCCACAGGAAGAAGAAAAAACTCAAAGAATTATCCTTCCATATGCAGACGATATTAAAAACATCACTCCTTATAATACTAGAAATTATTATGTTATTATGTAAGACTCAAGCTCAGTGATGCTTATTGTGTGCACAAAGAGCAGCAGGTTAATTGTTGCTAAGATAAGAGCTTTAGCTGGGAGTCAAATAACCCGCCACAGATGAGACTGAACTAACATATTGCACACTTACAGGAAATGTCTGGAAATTGTTCGGCTCATGCAGCTCAAAGTGTTGATAAATATCTTCTGTCCACGCCATAAGTGGGAGCTTGCAGCTGATATTATTTAAAAGATGCTCACTATGTAATTCTAACCTGTTTGCTGAAGTGCAGAGGCACACAGTAACAGGTTGCCAAGGTGCCAAAACACATGCTGCAGTCTGCACACGCCTAAGCACACATACAGACACACACACACACACACACACACACACACACACACTCTCACCCACACAACACAAACACATACACACACACACACACACACACACACACACATACACACACACACACACACACACACACTCTCACCCACACAACACATACACATACACACACACACACACACACACACACACACACAAAAACGTATTACAGGCTGTTGGTGTAATTAATTTCACTTTTTAAAAAGCAGAACAGCTCAAAGAACAAAAACTTACTTTACCTATAAAAAGTATCCACCTTCTCTGGACTTTTTAATGCTTTACTGTTTCTACAGTGACTCACACTGGATGTAATTAGATTTTTATGACACTGATCAAACAAAAAAAAATCTTAAATGTCACAGTAAAGACATATCCACACTTTCATATAATCTAAATCCTGTGTACTGTAGATGTTGTAGATATTAATAATCTGAAATAAGAATCTATTTACTCAAATGTATGAGTCAACAACTAATCAACAACCAATTAAAAAGTACCGGTCGTTACTGTGCTAATGAGATGTTTATCTAGATCAACTCGTAATAGGATCTCTTTCATTTAACATGGAGAACAAAGCATGTTGGAGTTTAAGGAGATATACACTTAAGTTGATGTATGATACATACAGTACATGGTGTAATGCTTTTTTCACTAGGAGTGATACGAAAGAGGGCAGAGGTCACACACCGCTAAACAAACACAGCTGTTTAAAATTTCTCCAATCAGCTAATAGAAGCTCGTCCGTTTCCATTATGCATTACAGTAAAGCGTCAGATAATAATGTCCATACGTTCTCAAGGGATGGGTGATTGTAGTCTGCATTCTGGCATTTATAAGTTTGCCATTTTGTCATCATGTTGTGTGCAACTGAGATAATGAAACATGTTGCAGTGCTTTTCATTTAGCATAAACTTTCAAATTATATAGACAGGAAAGAGAGGGTGCTGTTTACATTATGGCATGTGACTCAGTTACATGATAATATGCTGCCTAACGGCTACAATATAACAACAGGTGATAACAGAGACTGCATCCTTAATCATCAGCCAAGAATAAAACAGATATATATGTATATATATATATATATATATATATATATATACATATACACTGTATATATTACCATCCTATTTGCTATATATAATTTATTATGAATACAACCTTTACAGAAAAAACACATGAATTTCACATGTGCAAAATCACACGTGGACACGCGTGACCCCATGTACATGCACATGGAAAATGTGGTTTTGGAACTTTTTGCTGGTGTAATTAGTGAAGCCCATGTAAACTCCCATATGAAACCTATGGGATTACATGTGAAACCCATGCACACAGCCATGTGGGTTACACCCATCCTTTAAAAGCACATGTGACTTATCACATCCAAGGGCACATGTGATTTTCAAACATTTCCATTAATTCTGCTTCAACATTTATATCCTTTGAACACTTACACTCCATTCATATAAAGATATTTACTGTGTTCTGAAAATGTATGGACATACAGGCAAAACAGTCCCCCCCAAAAAATCAAACAATTAAAAACTGCATAAACAGTTTCACTGCAGGGTTTCAATAGTTTTTGGAAACAATGGAGCTCTATGGCTCAGATACATCAGACTGTGATACACACTCTAGATATATTCACATTTGGATTTGCTTCTTATTTGACAATAAGAAAAAACTGCTGCAGGATATGTAAGACAGTAAGGTTTATAGCACATCATTGTATGCATTGCATTAAATAGATTTAAGTTTTAGTTGTGTTTTATATGTGTGTGTAAGTCCTCCTATGAAGCACCAATAACTGGTGTATAAACTGTTAATGAGTGCTTGATGTCAAAGTAGTTACACATTGTTAAGCTTAAAGTGTGTTGTGATATGTCTTCAGCATGTTTAATTGCATTTATAAACTGTTTAAAGGCCACTAGTGCATTGTGAGCACATGAAAATTAATACTTCATACCATACAGTAAAGTTATCATGAGGCAAAATATAAATATAAATGTTTGTTTTTTTTTAAAAAGACCCATATCTGGATATTATAAACCATTTAAAACCCACAAAGACATTTACACCCTATCCAATTGTAGTAAACAACTACAAGGATAACTTTTTTTTTTTTTATAAATATTCATTTTTTTTTATAAACAATTAAAATCCCAGAGTGTAGTGTTTGATAATGTTAACCAATTATTAATGTTTACACTGATCATAAAAGCTATATAAAAGATAAATTGTTACTCTAAAGCATTCATACCTCAAAATCTGTGTTTGTTAAATTGAAGAAATGTTCTCCCGTTGACAGAAAACCGCACTGCGCTCATGGAGAATAGGTGTCATCACTCTACTGTAGGACCTGAGTGTGATACAGTGTCCTTGTTTTAAATCGCTCCCGGTCTCCCCACAGGTGATTTCTGAGCATTAATATTTAAAATGTGATGTGGCCACAGGTGTGCGTTTAAGGAGTGCTCAGAATGAAACTTAATGCCAACATTGCTTATATAATAGACGGCTGCAGCCTGAGCGCTTCGCTATGGTAGGCGACACTAATTAGCACACAGTTTACATTCACTGTACCGCCTTGCCTTCCAACCCTCCCTCCCTCCCTCCCTCCCTCCTCAACCCATCCCCACTCCCTGTCAGTGGAAGGGGCCTCTACACCCCCATTGCATCTCTAGCTCTGTAATTAAAACGCTGTAATCTGGGTGGCATCGTCTCTATTTTTAAAAGCCCCCTGTCGTTGTGTGGGCAACGTGACACAAAGGGAAGCATCAAGTGGTGAAAGAGGAGGAGGAGGATGAGAAAGAGGAAGGGCGGAAACAGGAACAACCGCAGCAGCAGGCGATGACCAACTCTATGAGGGATGAAGAAACTAATAATCCATGTTAAATTGGCAAAGGTGCGTAAAGATAATTTTCATCCTGTTGTCCTGTGCAGCCCATGCGCCTCAAATCAGCTCCTTTAGAAAAACACATTGTTTTTACAAAAACATAAAGCAATTAGAATTACTGCCTCACAGTTGTATGCCTCCACCAACCAGTCAAGTAGCAGTTTACATCCATGTCTGATATAAATAATGTCGTGATGACTTTGAAGGAATCTAAAAAAACGTTTATTTTTTGCTGAATAAATAAACTGATTTGATCTGACTCTGTTAGGCTTTGTCGTTCTGCTGTATGTGTGTAACGTCATTTAGGGAAACGAAGCAAAGGTTAAATTCCTTGTATGTGCTCACATGCTTGACCCATAAAGTTGATTCTGATAGAACAAAAAGTCGTAGCCGTGACAGTAGACAAAGCTTCAAATACGTATGTTGCTGCAAAGAGGCTACAGAAACGTAGCTGCTTCACACACATCTTCAACTGGGCAGCACGGACGATCTACACAATCGCCACAGTTTAACAGTGAACGCTTAAGATTAGTGTCACCAATTCAGTGTCTGAATCCTGAGTTACAAGCATTGAATAATGGCCTGAAGTGTTTTTGCAGAACATTGTGATGTGACAGCGAAATTGACCTTTGACCCTTTTGGATATAAAATGTCATCATTTTATCTGATTAGACATTTGTGTCTTCATTAGCGAATGAATTCTTGAGTCATTGCCAAAAACAGGATCACAATGACCTATGACCTTTCACCTTTCACCTTTGACAAACAAAATCGAATCAGTTCATCCTTGAGTCCAAGCAGATGTTTGTGTAAAAGCTGAAGAAATTCCCACATGACGTTCCGGAGGTATCACATTCAAGAGGCCATAAATGTGTTTTGTGACGACACAGTGACCTTTGACCTTTGACCTTTGAAATTCCCTCACGGTGTTACTGAGATATACTGTATGTATTACACATAATGGCTCCAGCCTCAGCTGCTGCCATCACTGGCGCAAATACCACCAAAGAAATGTAATTTCTTACAGAGAGTTTAATGAAATCATGAAAGAACCATAATAAAGTATGTATTCAATATTAGAATTTATTGTCTTTCTTTTCAATAATATTCTGATGTCATCATGTTTGCATTTTGCAAAATTATCTGATGTCCAAAAATATTCAGTGTTTAGCCTCATGTAAGCCTGGACAGAGAAACACAGTTAGTTGAATTTGATTTGATTTTGCACGCATTAACACTGATTTGAATACTGAATCTCATTGATCACGATGTTGATTTCATCCACATTTCGCAGCCCTGCCAAGTACAGCGAGGTCACATAAGGTCACGATACAAACTCACTGTAAGTATCTATAGGATATTATTAGAACATTTCAGGAGGCACATATGTCAATATATATATATATATATGTAAAATATGAATGTGACCCTGGAGCTACCTGACACTTATATAGCTCTCTATAGGGACTGGGCTGCTGAGTTTTGATTAAATTATTTGCCCTTCTCAGTAATATTCAATCACACTCATGCGCGCACACACACACACACACACACACACACACACACACACACACACACACACACACACACACACACACACACACACGCACGCACACACACGCACACGCACACACACACACACACACAGAAATGGTCATCAGTGTTGGTTAAAGAGTTAGCTCGTTGCAGTAGGGATCTTTTATTCATACCCCAGGGGGCGGTGAGGGAAGGCTGTGCATCGAGAAACCCAGCAGTTCTCTCCGCATCAAAGCTAAAAGCATTAAGCACATTAGCTGGATGCATTGGAAGCAAACAGCATGGCATCATTGTTGCCTAAAACATACTGCATTTCTTTAAATGTTATCCTATTAGTACGCTGTTTTTCTCCGGAATTGTTGCCGCCATCAGTCAGCGGCGGATGGTGACAGTAAAATGGCAAATGTGAAGTTAAAGCTCTTATCATTAGTTCATAAGTCTGACTCACTTTCACGCCGCCCCCACCCCACCTCAGCCCCTCCCTCCCCTCACATGCACGCACACACACCCCTCTTTTGCCCCCCACCCCTCCTGCGGCATCAGCTCAAGAACATGGCCATTACCTTTCCCCGTTCCTATGGCAACACCACCCTGCAGCCCTTATGTGGTGGTAGCAGTGTGTGTGTGTGTATGTGTGTGTTCACAATCGTGCGAATATGTGTGCATGTGCATGAGCTTTGTTTAGATAATGTCAGCGAAGAGCGCGATCAAATTTTAATTTTTTTTAAAGCTTTAATGTCGTCCTCTTCCTCTCGCTGTGTGTCACTGATAAATGTGAAGAGACATTTTAGGTTTTTGGAAACGAGAGCTCACATGTTGCAGTCCAGTGTAAGTTTCTGGCTGTGTTGTAATTCTTTCTGCTTGAACCCTGGCGGCAGGTGATTAGTAAAGCTCTGATAAGTATGACTGGACAGTCAGAGAGGCTTTGAGCTCTCTCATCAGAGGCCACACCGCGTCACCTTGATCCCTTCAGGGAAGCAGAAGTTTGGAGCCTTTTCTCCAGCAATGTAGAGATGAAAAGAGATGATATCTGGAGACAACAAGAGTGACATGACAGAGCCAAAAGAGAGTGAAGGACGGGGCGAAGAGGGTGAATGTTACTCTCTCTTTGGTGGTCCACCGTCCGGCGTGTAGGGATGAAGCAGAGAGACAGCCAGACAAGCAATGTGAGATAATTTCCTCTTTTTCTCTCCTCCCTGAGGAGCAGGGCTGACTGACAGACACCCCCCACCACCGCCGCCACCACCTCCCCCGGCTGTGGGCAAGCTTTGAAAAGTGCCTACCACCATCTCGAGCCAATTAACACGTCTCTATGCGCACTCTGAGTTTATTAATACATAATAAACTAGTTAGCCACAGACACCAATTATCTTGCATTTGCCATTTAAATGTAAGTGGTGGGAGGGAGGTGTGTCGTAGGCGATGGGAAGGGTTTGTAATGATGCTGCAGAACGGTGCACCAGTTTATAGTCAATAGAAGTGATTTTCAGTGGAAATCAATGGGATGAGACACCGAGCGTCCCCTTGAGAGGAGGTGGCCATTAGAGAAAAGCATATTAATGCCATTTGCCTTAGAAAGAATGAGCTCCCATTCTATTGAATGTTTGCTTTTTGTTTATTGTAGGCTTGATTAGTCCCATGGTGACCGTCTCCATCTAAGGCAGCCAAGCTGGTGTCATTGTGTCTCAACTCCCTCTCTCCAGTGCTTTTTCTCTGAATGCTGACTTAATCAGACACAACCTGTGCCAAGCTCCCTCCGTCTGTTTTGATCCGGTCCCCAGTGCCGAGCTGTCTCCTCGCTCTGACTGGATCTGTGTTCGCGTATCCAGATGCACAATTGACCCGGACGTGATCCTCGGTTAAATACAGGAAAAGCGAATGAATGATGGTTTAGTGCAACATATGACTCTGCCATCCCTCACCAGAATTAGATTTAACCTTACTGCCGAAGGCCTGCACAGACAATGAGCGTTAGCATTATTATTCTTCATTTGAAACTTTCCTTCAGGTTGGAGGCTCATTAGATAATTGAATTTAGAATAGTTTATGATTTCCTCAATGAGAGATCGGGCACTGGGGAAAGAGCGTGTCATTCTCAGTGACTCAGACTGATGTGGCCGCTTCGTTTTCTCTCAATGCATGAAAGCTGCAGATTCAGACTGTGGGGCCACCTGTGCTGCTGAGGATCACGCTGCCACTGGCTTTCTCTCTGTTTGTTTCATTTTATTGCAGACATCTGTTCCGTCTGAATATGATTAAGCTTGTTACACTGAATAGCACATGTGAGAGCTAAACCTGTGAATACTAACTATTCATTTGCATATTGTTTGTAATGACTCATAGAAAAGGGGTTTGGATTTAGGAGACCTCCCCTTTTAAAAGATTATGGTTAATATTGAGCTTTTCAAAGCACACAAATAAAGTAAGTGTCTATATTTGTTGAGAAGCGAATAAAAAGGAGAATAATTAATTTCTTTAAACTATAATGCCTTTGTTGTTTCCTATTTTCACTTTGCACTCACCCAATTCTTTTTCCTTTTAAATCCCAGAGCCTCATTTCCATTTCACTTATTTTTAAGCCACACATGTATATTATAATAGTCAACTTCTTATTTTCATCCCCTAATTTCATCCATGCGTTTGTGTGAATTCAGTGGGATAGCTGGTTCATAGTGTCTGAAAAAGAGGAATTATTTTGAAAGTTCAGACAGACAAAAAGCAGCAGCTGCTGGAATGGGAACACACTGACATACTGACAGGCGAAGTTCAGGACTGGGCAGGCACAAAAGCACAGTGACACATCACATCTATCCAAAAAGTGAAGAGCGCCGCGGGGTTGTAGCTGACGGCACAGCATTGTTATGAAATCAACAGCGGCCCCATTGGCACATGATGCCCGCATTCACGCTGAGAATATGTGCAGCACAGAGACACATTTGTGAGTGTGAAATGATGTAGGTGTATCATTTTGTGGACGGTTTGAAAATGTGTTAATTGAGTTAAGTGTTTCTGTTTCTGTGTGTGCGCGCAATTGTATGTATGTGCGTAATCGCCAGCTTTTCATCTTCACGGTGTTGTGGGTAATGGAAAGAATGAGGCAATTTTGTCGTTTGCTGTTCATTTGCCTGCACATAATAGATTTGTTTAAAATTTTATGAGTTTGAATGCAAGGACTATTGGTTCCCCGCTGAATTGGATGTGGCACAATTTGCCTGAGGTGACGGGGAGAAAAGGTGTGTGTATGCTTGTTAGTATGTGTGTGCATTTGTGCGTGGATGTCTGTGTGTTCAGTGTTTTTAGTTGTTTTTTTTTTGTTCAGAGATTCCACTAGTTTTAATGGACCCCATGCCATCTTAAAGAAGGCCTATAAAACTTTATAGAATAGCTTTAAGACAATTGTGCATTTTAGAGAACATTGTGTTTTAGGGACAACATAAGTGAAACAACTTTAACAGGCTGAGTTCAAGTGAAATGAAAGCGAAATATTCTATGATGTGACACTTTTTGAAATGATTTGCAAGTCATGTCCCTGTGTGTGTGTGTGTGTACGTGCATGTGTATGGACCAAAGGGAGAAAGAGGAAGGAGGGTGTTTGCATCCACTCACCTGAGATGTGAGATACCGGTTCCCTTCCTCAACCTCATTGCATGCATTTTTATTGCTTCCTCCTTTGAATACAACACATCCCATTAGGAACAGATTGAATGGGGCTGAGAAAGGCCACTTCATCCTTGTGGGACCTGGTGTCAGCATAGACAACAGATCTTATGTGTATATTGCCATCTAATCAAAAACACTGAGGGAACAACAAATGCTCCATGGTGTCATCTGCACTGACAAATCTGCATTGTGTCAAAGTTTTCTGGTGGAAAAGTGAAGCACGACAAGAACGAGCCCTTTCACCGTGATGTATTGGTTATTTTCACTCAAAGCCGCACTTCAGTGCAGAGCTGCCTTACTTACTGAATGCCACTGCTGGTCCAATCACCATTATTTCTGTCATGATTTCAGAGGCAGTGCAAGGTTCATTATTTTCTGCAAGGTCTCTGTTGTAAAAGGTCAGCGGTGACGCTTCTTGACAAGCAAATGTACAGTAGCTCTGTGGGCGTGGAGCTTGAAACGCACCAAACCTGCACAACCGCACACATGTTGATTGGGGCGAAGGGTCAACATGTTAACGTGGCGTTCCAGCACTGCCACTGCAAGATTAGCCTATTAATATCTTCTTCATGCACTTATTATAATTAACTAGCTACAGCTCAACCTGCGCTGGTGAAGTCTTACTCATCATATAAATGTCTCCTTGTCCAGTAATTCAACCTGAGGGCCCATAATAGCACATATCTTCCTTCTCCAAAGAATATATGATTATTGCAGATGATTCAGTTAGTGAAGAAAAGCACCATAACGATCCATGTGTCCACAGCAGATTGTGGACACATGGATGATGCTCCATGCTAACTCTTTGGCATATGCTCAGCGGTGGTGGGCGACTCGTTGTGACTCAGAAGTGAGAAACCTGTAACATTAAGCTTAACTTTAGGCAAGATGGCGTGTAATTTAACTGGCGCTGAGCCAAGTAAAGAGAAGGGATTTTTGTGAAGAAAGAAAAAAAAGAAAAAAGGCAGAGAACAATAATGTATTTTGAATGCTTTCTTTTAATTGAATCAGAAAGTGGGACTTCTTGGCACTAACATTGTGGTCATGATATTCCAGTTTTTTAGGGTTTTATCAAATCCTGAATGCATTCATGTGCGGCGATTTTGCACTAGCACTGAATGTTCAGTTGCAACATTCCGTGCCAATGCTAATAATAGTTGTTTAGTGCAGTATGAAGTGAGGGTGTGATGATTTTGGATATCAGCATTTCACTCCAGCAGCCTTTGTTTCTGTCACAAACTTTTAAGTTGGTTGTTTCCCATGTAGACTGTGTGATGCTAATTCCTAAGTGACTTAGTAGTCGTGCACAGACTGTATGACTGAATGTGTCATATACAGTATAACTAGTCCATATAGGCCAAAAGTCAAGCAAGATTTAACACCATGGATACTGCAAACACACTGATTTAACAGTGACAATAGTTTTAGTTTGAGGCTGTTCAGAGCAGAATCTGCTTGACTGTTTGTTAAAGACTAAACATCAATGTAGCCAGATTGGTTCACATTGATGTGCTAACTGTTCTGCTTTATGCTAGCAGTGGATGCTAGCTGCTTTGTTTCTACGATCGCAGTGTTAGTGAACCGTCAGTGAGTGACATATCCCATCCCAAATGTGGTCAGTGTTAGCAGCTGCTGCCACTGATACATTTGTCATGTTAATCGTAGATATTTTAGGTTTGTTATATCTGCAACCTTCCATGCTTGTTACCATTTCTCTGGGCTATTTTCTTTCTGTTGCTTTCGTCTGGCTCTGGCACACTAAGATGACATTTCCATTCTTATATTCTGACATCTCTACCTTCAAAGCTCTCATTAGAAAAAAACACCAAGGGGAAAAAAATGTGTGTGTATGTCTGGAAGCAGGCTAACGTTAGATAGGGCATGATAACAGCAAAACAATACACATCTATTGTATATTCTGTAGGCAAGTATACGACAAAAGATCTGCACACTATGCTAATATGCTACACAGCAATTTAAATAAAGCAATGCTTCGATCTAGCAGAGATCTCTGGTAGCTGTTTTGTCTTAAGAGTTTGATTTTTGATCCAGCACCTGTGCAAGTGTTTTGGATGTTAGTACACCCTGTTACATCTATAAACCCTGACATGTTCCAGGGCCTCTGTCAATGGACCCTTCAAATCATTGAGAACTGTGTCATGATTTACCATACAGTATTTTTTGAAACTGCATTTTAGTGCAACAAGTGAAGAACAGAACAGTTAACTACTTTCTCTCTAAAAATAGCATACATACTTACTGATTCCAACAAGCATTCACTGGTGCATGGTAACAATACCAGAACAATTCTGTTTGTTTTTTCCCAGAGGATTACATCACACACTTTGGAAGAAAGGAAGCGGTTTGCAAAGAACTGTAATAGATTTTTATAATAGCAGTTCTTTCCACCAGAATGACTGTATTCACTACAATAAAGCTTAACCATTTGACCTCCTCTCTATATAAAATCTGCTACAGTTTATATCTCAGTGTGAAATCAGTGGCCTACTGTTAATTTGGATGCTTTACCACATGTTGTCCTGCTTCAAAAGAAAATATGACATGGCAGCTTTAATTGAACTCTGTGAGGATGAATAATCATCTATGGTTTCATATTAATTACTCTTTGCCGTGCTCTGAAAAATGATGCACTTATATCTTTTGTAGTGGTTACCATGTCAACATGTTTAAAGGACCCGTATTTTCCTCTTTTCCACTTGTGTTTAGTTTCAAGTGTTGATCCATAAGAAGATATTTTTGTGGTTTTAAGAAGCATAAATTATCTCATTGTAGTTTTACATATCCTGTCTCAGGCTTCTCTCTGGAGCCCTAATAACAACAGGTTGGTGAGCCAATCAGAAGAGAGGAGGCTCTGAGCCTCTCTTCTGACTGTTTACTGAGTGATCCAATGAAAATATAGCAGATTTCAGGTAAACACTCAGAGAAACCAAATCCTGCAAGGTTGGATGGTGGGTCCAGGTGGTTGGGGCTTTGGACATGGTGGAGAGTGGTGACTGCTTTGTTATGACATCACAAAGTTACAAAAGTCCTGACGGCTGGTTTTAAGGCCAACCAGTCTTCCAACCTAAACAACGCCATAGGTCGTATTTTCATCCCTCTGATATGACCCATAGGAGTGTCTCCTGAAATAGAGTACTGGACCTTGATTGTCATGATTACAATAATCAACACAATGACCTACCTAGGTCGCCATGGTTACTATGATAACAGTAGGTTTAGGCACTAAAACTACTTTGTTAGGTTTATGAAAATATCGAGATTTGGGTTAAAATAAGTACTTCTTCATCATTAGACGATCTTTGTTGTCGTGGTTACAATAATAACAAGTGGTTAACTTTGCCGAACCTCTCACGGATAATAGAAAATACAACATAAACTGCCACTTTCACATGGGAATCAAACTCCGCTCTTTTGTGACATATTCCTGTGTTTTGTCAACCCATCCATCCACCTCATCCTCCATCTTGACATTGACTTTGTTGCTCTTTATACTACGTCACCGCACTTTTTCCTTTGCTCCTGTCATAATTACTACCACTAGATGTCGTCTAATAAGAAAACCAAACTATGGGTCATAATAACCTGCTGCACAGAGGACTGATGGACTCATTTATTCCAAGAGGACAGTTTCTGAATACAGGCTGTGTGCATTTCTCTGTGGACTGAGGCTTTGATACTTTCATAGTATTAATACAGAACCTAGACCTGCTTTATGACCAAAAAAGACATGGACATCTACCTTAATACAAAATAGGACCTTTAAATCCACAGTATTTATTATATGTATGCTTGATATGTGTTGTGTCAGCTATTAAAGTCTATTTATCTAATGACTTTTATTTATTCATGTTGTTTTTCTGAGATGCTTTTGGTTGATGTCAGACTTTGCTGGTCTGTTGAGCATCAGTGTCCTATGTGTGCATGGTGAATGGGCACATGTGTGAATGCATGGCTGTGTTTGTAAGGATTCATCTATCCCATCTCTCCTAACAAGCACTGAAATAATAATGAGAACATTGGTTGCTTCTGAGTGGGGCACATAAGAGAGATGGAAGAGGAAGAGGGGGTAGTAGATAGAAATAGAGAAGAAACTGAAGAGAAATTGAAGCAAAATTCTGAGCTGGACACAACTGAAATCTTTATTCTGACACCTCGAATGAAACTTTTTGTGGGTTTTGTGTCTGTCTCAAATACAATTAGTTAACAAACAACTATTTTTTCTTGAGAAAGGAAAATAGGTGTGTGCAATCTGCAGACACATCTGCAGGAAGAGCAATGATATAAAGCAAAATGACAGTTCGTGAATTTCCCTATATGTCCTCTTTGTGATACTGAGATATTACAGGTTGTCTCGCTGCTGGCTTGTTCACATCTGCGTTTTCTTTCACACACTTCCTGATGGAACAAAAGAAGAAGAACATGGACTTCTCTGGATTCCTTTCTTCTCTGTAAACTCGTCAGGCGCAGCCGCAGCTGCTGGGAAGTGAAGTGGTGAGTTTGAATGTGTCTTGATTGCAGCTGGCCACTCCTCAGAGAGATCAGATTAAATGCTGTGAAGCCAATATGAGCTCGGCCTGTTGTCCTCAAGATGGATAACTCAGCCTGGCCCCTCATCGCCTCGCTATATAAAGGTGCAATAAATGCCAGGCTGCTTTTACTGAGTACTTATCTATTAAGTGTGATTGCGCCATATGAGCTCACTGCTTCAGATTTTTTAAATCTTCATTTCAAGGTAGCACTATGTAAAATAACCTTCTCTAATTTCTTTAAATGATCCACTCATTTTTAAAAGTGCATCCACTTTAGTGCATTAATGGATTCACTTATTGCTTTCATCTTGTGCATAAACTGGTAGGATCTGATTTGATGTGAAGGGAGAGATCAGAGAAAACTTCACAAGGGTGATTTGATAACTTTAAAATGAAAAAGTGAAAAAGATTGGTATAATTTTAAACAAGTAATAACTGAGTTCTACATTGAATGTTTTCAACACAATATGGGAAGAAAAATATCTTTGCAAACAAGATTTTCTGAAACACACAGAAAAAAAGATTTAAATGCATACAATGTTGAAATTATAATGATAGTAGTGATATAATGATAACAGATGACAGAGATTAATATGGTCGTTTCAGTGTTTTAATTGCATGCTGCAGTTTCAAGTTCAAAGTTTTTTTGGTACAAAATAATTCATGCAGCATCAGTGGTTTCAAAAGTGCAAAACGGGTCCAAAAATCACTTTACAGATCAATTAGCGAGCATGCCAAACAGGACCAGAACCACCCCATAAAGCTGTGACGGAATCTGTTGAAAAACGTGCAAGTTTTCAGTACTTAAGAGTATTTACAAAACGAGACCAAGAAAAATACTTTGTATAGAGAATACCCACATATCCATCAAGTCCACGGAGTACACTGGCAGACCCACAATCATGCTTTTGACAGTTTTAAAAACATTCATTAACGATCATTTCAAATTTACAAAAAGGAAGAAAAAAGAATACACAAATTTGAGGTAACCGCTTGTAAACATTTTCGTCACTTTGTTCGAGTTGGCAATATTGAAATTCACTCAATAGATTCAACAGATCGGCCCACGTGTAAACAATTGCCTGCTTAGGCACAAACTTTACGCACAAACATTGGTCGCTGGACTACTTTCCTGTGGTCATTTGCGGAAGGAAATGTGAAGTTTTTGCATATCTTTCCTCACTAGGACACAGAGAGAGAGAGAGAGCGTCTTTTAAAGTACATGCAGGTGCAGGTCTTGACCTGCGGCTGGAAATGCGCACCAGATCCTCATACCGGATCTCCGCTCCAGTTCTCCACTGTACCTGCTTCCCCCTATTCTAGCTGAGCCCGATCATGACCGTCTCCACGTCTTTGGAGGGTCTCCGTTCCTTCACCAGGAAGTTGATCATGCTCTCCGATTTGATCATCAGGTTGCACCCGAGGAAAAATATACCGAATACGACGGTGAGCGACAGCACGCACAGCACCGCGATCTGCACCACACGCATGACAAATAGTTTGCGCTCGTCTTGCAGCAGCACTAGGGAGCCTCCGCCATCGCCGGTCACCACGTTGTCGGTGCCATTGCCGGAGTAAGTCGCCAGAGTCCCGGCGAGGGTCTGACTCCCGTTAAACAGTGCGCCCTGGGTCACATCGAAGAAGGAGACGTTCATGTTTCCTTGTGGGTTATCAGCAGATAGACACGCGACTCAACTTGGCAGGCACACAGTCTCACCACAAAACCTGGAGTCCAAGCAAAACTTTGCGTCATGTGACTGTTCAGACGAAAATAAGAGGAAATAAAAGAAATAAAATAAAAAGCAGGCTGTTAAAGTCGAGGTTTACAGGCAAACACCGAGTTTTGTACAGCTCCGGCGCGTAACGACCACATCCACATCACCGGACTGTCTCTTGCAGTCAAGGAGGGTCTCATCAGGTGCAACCAAAAGTAAGTTTCTACAAGTTAAATTCCGCGTTTTTGTCTGACTCTCAATTAGTCTTCTTAGGCAGCGCGCAAGGTGCAAAACGTGTTTCCCTCTGGTGTAATAGGAGACAGTCCCTGTGCTCGCCTGCGAGCGCTTCTTTTGTGCCAAGTCTCTGGTGCGTTTTAAAGTGATGATGAGCTCCCCGTGGACCACACCACCACTCATCACCAGGGGATGTAGTCAGGTGGCCGCAGATAATGTGCTGCTCCTCAGATGTACAAAAAGAGAATTTGAAGTCTATGGCATTCGGTCTACTTAGTATTTTTCTTCTTATTTTCTTGTGAGTAACGACCAATGAAGAACAATAAGAGAACAAATAGATCTTTCCTAAATAAGAGTTTACTATAACATGCACATTTTACTTGTCATGTTTTTTTTCTGGGGGCAGTGTAGCTGTTCTATCCCCCCTCCTTTTTCCCCAGGAAACAAGATGTTTCCTGAAAATCCTTCAACAAGTGGATACATTTCCTACAAGTGGTAGTTCCTGCCAGTCTGTTTAGTCAAGAATATTAAGGACTGAGGCTAAATGACTCATAAACATGGATATTTTGAGTCCTTCAGAAGTGTGCTCTTCTGAAACCCACTTAGCACTCATTTATGCACATCAGTGACGCCTGAGAGCCTCCCCAATATTGATTCAGACTTATATTAGCTTTAAAGTGTTCACATGAAAGTGTTGAAAATACTTTAAGACCTGAAAACATTCAACATTCAGTTGGAATCAATATGAGAAGCAGATCGTTATCTGCACTAAAAAAACAATTAAAACTTTTATAGGTATTTATAGAGTTTAATGTCTGTTGCTTAGGAAACTGTCACTGTGACTCCCAAGCCTGAGAGATGGACCAATAAAGGCACAGCATGCTATAGTTGAGAAATGAAGACATGAATTAATAAATCATGATTGAACCATGGCAAATATTTATCAGAAATATTGGCTCTGCTGCTTTCACTGCACCTGCTGTTTCCTTCCCTATGGGCAGCAGCTGAAATGAAACCTCCCAACCCCACCTCACCCCCACTCCACCCCACCCCACCTGAACAGCAGACAGCTTTGGTTTTATTGAACTGTGTTATTCAATTTATCAGTTTGTCTTTCAAGTGTCATTGTGTGTAACTGTTGCCCCACTGAAGTGGAGATGAAGCCCCTCCACCCTGAACTGTAAAGAAAAATTCCTCAGTGCAAATATACAATTTGATGGATGAACTGAAAATAGAAGTTTCAAAAGTATTATTCTATCTAAATGATGCTGCATTTATTGTCCCTCATCACCCACTTCATGCATAATGTGAGGTTTCATTTTATGAGGTCAATACTTTATTGACAGGCTGCATGAAACAGCAGTCAGTCAGTCTGGGATTCTTTGAGTCATCCCTCTTAACGTTGGCAGGTAATTTGTCATAATTAGCTCCTATAATTTAAAATAATTTGGGGTAATTTTCTTACCAGATTACTTCTAAATATTGTTAATAATATAAATTGACTTCCATCTGCGTACAAAGCCTGACTGCCATGTTTTCTTATGTTGGATCTATTTCATACAATTAGACATCAAGACAAGTGTTTGTACTCGATGGATGGAAATGTGCCCACTGGGTTTGAAAGTTGCCCAAGATAATGACGATAATGATGCAATGGATGTGATTTTAGTTTGTGCTTTGAAATGTCAAATTTATGAAAATATCTGCGCAGTTTGTGAGTGCTGTGAGGAGGGAGGAACATTAAAATGAGGTAGACTGCGCACCGATTTGATATTCATTATCTAATTCCACAGCCAAATGTTAACAGCAGTTAATATCATGCCATATGTAAACACACTCACACATGTCTTTTCCTATTTGATTCTAATACCTCACATGTCCAGGATGAAATTTAACAGTTGAGGTGATGAACTTGGACAGGGTAATAAAAAAAACTAATAAAAAAAAAAAACTGCCTCAGACATTTTGAAATGTCTCCCCAAGACTTGTCAGTGGAGCCTGTCAGATTAATCTGCTGTTTGTCTAAAAACAAAGGCCATGAAATTCAATCTGGGATGCTCCTGGCGTCTGGGTAAGCAGCTTTCAGCCACCGCCTGACAAGCATGTGTACAAACAATGATTAGCTCCATCCACAAATACCTTTCATAAGCCAGGAGGTACAGTTTACTTGAAGATCATTTATTAATGTTCCGCTAACAGAGAAACAAGGAGTGTTCTGTGTGTGTGCACAATAAGATCAAATAATCTCATTAGCCTTTGGATTTGATCGTTGCAAATTAATTGGCAGCATGTGAATCAATGCTGTGCGATTTGATTCTGTTCTATTATTCATTGCAGTGTGATTATGGAAAGTAGCTTGTACTTTCACTTCATCTTCTCTGTCAATATGTAAATCCTCCGCTACAGTTAAAACCTTACAATGAACCCGACAACTACAAAACTTGAAAGAGTTTACAAATGAGGAAAAATCTTTTTGAAAACTAAATTAAATGTCTTTCAAAAAGTTTTGCCCTTTGAAAAGCCTCATAGACTGACGAACCTGTTGCTGATGTATAACTTCAAACTCTTTGGAGCAGCACACCGAGGAAATGTTGCGAACGCTCCACATTTCATTGACGCACCGCTCACTGGCAGAGAGACGACTCTGACTAGTGCTTCTTGTTGATATCGCTGTATATGAAGATATACAGTATTCATATGAGGATGCATATAGACATGAATGTGAGTGTCTGACTTGTTCCTAAGCAACAGTAGACCTGTGAGCCCAGTGACAGATGGTTGGTGAAGTTATTTTGGTTTAGAGGAGAAGGAGAGGGAGGGAGCGATGAGGTGCCTGGACGAAGGAGAGAAGATGGGGGGGGGGGGGGCGTTTCCACTTAACATGAGGGAATTGGCAGCCTAGCAACACAAACTAAGTGAAGACATCCCTAGCAACAAGGAGGTGGTGTTTGACCCTCTACCTACCTCCCCTCTGCTCCTTACCCCTTCATCATTTTTGTTCTGGCATGAATCAAAACGGACACGCCCCCTTCAAACCCCTTCACCCCAGAGTGAACACACTTCCCTCACAACTCCCCCTCTTTTCAATGAACAGATTCCCCCTGAAGATGTCCCGTTATTAACTGATTAAAGCAGGACCGAGAGGCAGTCGCCTTGTCTCTGTGTGTGCTGGAAAAAAAGTATGTGTGTGTGTGTGTGTGTGTGTGTGTGTGTGTGTGTGTGTGCAGCCAGGAAACACCAGAGAGAGTAACAGGCACACTGAAAAGAAAGTGTGTTTCAGCTGTTAAGTATGAATAAATCAAGTATCACAAGATGCAGTTAAAGTGTCGGAGGTCATGTTGTGATCTTAAGGGGTTTGCCACCTTTGCGGACTCTAAATCACGCACATGTAAACACAGTCATTTATTACACACTGATACAGATCGCAGGGGTGCAGTGCCACAGCAGACTGGCTCCACACATCCACCCCGCACTAAGAAACCATCAGTCATTAAAGGTACTTTAAGGAGGTAATGACTTCATTGCTTTTGTTTTGCTTTTCTTTGCAGGGAGATATTAGACTCCCTGTGTGCCTCACCTACTGCAGCCTGTCTGTCTGAATGGCTGGAGAAAATCTGTTTGTTTGAGATACACATTACAGATCTCATGAATCTAATTGGAAAAAACAAAACAAAACAAACCTCGCTCTGATTCTGCAGTGCAGACATCTCATGCACTCAGCCGCTGCCCATTAACCTCATTTCCATTTAAACGCCTCTCCACATCACAGCAACGCTGAGGCTGCCATGATCTGTCTTGTCTTTGCTGTTCCTTCATTTGCCACATTCACCCAGTTTGTCTTCTCTGTTCCCTCAGCTTCTCTCTTTCCAGCTGAACAGCAGGCTACACTGGACTCCTCACCGCTCTGAAGTCTGGATGTGCTTTAAACAAAAAAAAAGAAGCAAGAACAGAAAAGCCCTCTTCCATTTCTCCATCCCTCATGTGTTCTCAGTTGTATGTTTATTTATTTATTTATTTTTACTTTCTCCTCATATAAGTGGTCGCCCCCCCTGAGAGGGAGTTTAAGCTGCAGATCCAGAGGGGCCGGAGGAGGAGGAGGAGGATGAGGAAGAGGAGGAGGAGGAGGAGGAAGAGGAGGAGGCTGATCAGATAGCAAAGCATCACAACACAAATACACATTGTCAAACATCAGCGACTCTGGGGCACATTTAATAAGCCGGCCAACCCTTTCACCTGAGAAAAACTCTCATCTCCCTACTTGACCCCACTCCACCTTCCGCCTGTTAAACCCAGCAAAGCAGGAAAGGGTAAGCCAGGTGTAGCTAACCAAACACAGATTTTGTCTGAGAGCGATTCCGTTTTGATATTGGCTCCCTCTGCAACGGCGTTCTCAGACTCAGTGAAAAGCTTAAAGGGCTCCAGATAGATATGTAACACAGGTCAGGACCCCCCCCACCCCCACCCCTTTCCTCCTCCAGCAACCCCCCCTCCTTCTCGCTACTTGTTCCGTCTTAATTGGCTGCCATCTGACCCATTCTCTGGCTTTTTACACAGGACAACTGGCGCTATGCTCTTCCCAGAATGCCATTCATCTGTGGGGGTGGTCGCCACAGAGGGCGACGGAACCAATAGGTTCAAATCAGTCAATACAGGAGAGGGAGTTTGATTGTCCACAGTGTATCACCTGCACCATTCACCCACACCAAGAGCTTAATGCCAGCGGCAGAAGAGTTGACTATTATTGCTTTTCTACTTACTTCTCTATTTCTGTCATTTCTTCTAGCTGCAGTTCCTGGACACGGGTGGCAGTAACTTAGCAACCAGCTGCAGAATAAGAGCAGGGCAAAGGGATAAAGATTCAATAAATGGACAAGTGCAGAGATAAGAAGCATTGTCTGCTTTTACAAGCCCCACCACGCACATACACACCGCCACCACCTCACACTTCCCAAAGTTCATTTCTGTAGGGCAATCTTAGCTTTTATCCCATTTTCTGCCTCATTTTCTTTTTATCCCCCCCACCCCACCCCATCACCCACCCCCCCCCCCCCACCCCCACCCCCACCCCCCGTTTTAGAAGCTGGCAAATTTCCACCTGCTCCATCATCCACTGAAATGGGAAGTTTTCTGGGGCAGACACTAACAGACTCATACACTCATTGAGGAGGACAGAGAGCTGTTTCAAGGAACGTATATAACATGCCAATAGCTCGTCATTTTGGACCCTGAAAAGTCAGGAAATTACTGACTTCACCTATTCATGATGACTTCTATTATTGTGTGGACCCTAGCATATAGTAGGCCATGTTTTCCCACTAGGGGTCCTTCTATCACAACTTAAAGTTTACTTCACGTTTTTGTGGTAATTCCTTCAGCATCTCACTTGTACTTCGCATCGCATTGAGTTTAAGGTTCTTTTATTTGTTCTTGAAGGATTGAAATGGTCTGGCGCCCCAGTAGCCTACATTTCTGAGCTCCTCTACCTCCTTTCCATCCCCAGATCTCCCAGATCCTCAGACCAGCTGCTCCTGGCTGTCCATCGGTCGAGGCAGAGGGGAAAGGGGGATCGTGCGTTCACTGTGGCGGTGTTCCCCCTCCGTGGACACTTTCAAGGTTAAACTGAAAACACAAATGTTTTCTCAGGCTTTTGAGTTTCCTTAAGGTTTTGTTTTTTCACTTTTATCCTTGTGTTTTATATTGTAAACTGTTCCCTGTCTGTCTTATACCTGTGGGATAGTTCAAATATTCTTGCCTTGCTTTTGTTGCCTTATGGCTGTTGCCATATTATTCTATTTTCTTTGTATTTTATCAAACGGCACTTCGGTCAACTCTGGTTGTTTTAAATGTGCTTTATAAATAAACTCGATTTGATTGAATCAAACAAATTTGATTTGATTTTGAAGCCAGTTCTAAGTGGATATTCAGGGTTTCATGGCAGGATTATCTATAGGTTTTTGTGCAGTTTATCTATTAACTGTTATGCTGTTCTCTCTTCAGTCCAGTAGAGGGCAGGGTGACATGCCAAGCGGTTTACATTTAATAGGACTAAGTCACTTTATACCTATTTACTGAACGCGAGAGAAGCGCTGTGTGGTCTCAGATGAACTGTATCTGCAGCAGCAACTGTGCTGGAAGCAGCATCAAACTCCTGAGCACCGCAGGCATGTGTCCAACGTGCTGCCCATCTCCAGAGTTTAATCCCACTGCCACGTTAAGTTAAATATTCTACCACCGCAGAGCTACTCCCGCACTAATTCTAACCATGTTCTCAGTTTGCAGTAAGGTCACAAAATAATAGACATGAATGTGCATTAATGTTAGTGCTGATGGTCAAGTCGCAGCTGAAACAGAGGTCAACTGGAAAAAGGTGAGTATTAGTGAATGTGGTCGTTGCTAAGTGACTGTGCAGAAGTTAAACAAAAAATGTAGTAAATCACTTATTAATAGATATTCATAATATGGCATTGTGTTCTAAAGTCGCAGTTTGATTGATTTCCTTTGTATAGTTTAATTAAGAAGAAAACTAAAGCTAAAATACATAATATCCATTTGATGTAGAGACCTAAATAATCTGTCAAGCTGTTTCTTTAGAAAACGTAATAAAACCACAGTGGTTGTTAAAGTCTGTCACTGTTTGAAAATGAAGTGAAATGAAGCAGCTTTGAGTGATTTGTCGTGATCAGTCAAGTTTGTGTTAAAAGGTGATGGTAGCAGAGAGAGACGGGTCTCTGCATGTCAAACACGGAGCTGACTGAGAGGAAAGAGTTTCATGTGTGAGGTAAAGCTTTGTGACCAAACATGCGTGCAGTCGAGTCAAGAATGAGGAAAGGCGTTGAAGTTGCGAAGTGAACAAGCCCACAGGGCGCACAGACTACTCATGTCAGCTCGGCTCCGTTACTCTTCAGCCATGGGGACGTTTTTAAACCGTCAAGTGATCCTGTTTCTCTTCTTGCTGTCGGCATCACAAGTTTTCGGTAAGATGTTTTTTTTTATTCTTTGGGCAACTTTAAAAAGTTGCTCACCTGCTCAGGCGGGCTGGGGGGGGGGGGGGGGGGGGGGTACCACCCGACTTGTAGGGGCATCCCCGAAGGTATATATTTTACTTTATATGTGCTGATGGTAAAAGTTGTTCAGTATAGGCTAATGTGCTCTAGTAAGAGTAATTCACTGTTGGTTGACGTGAATGGAGCCGCAGTGCTGGTTGTAATTGCTCCGCTGGAGCTTTCTCCACCTTTCCTTATAAGGGAGTGAAAACTGTTTCCTAGAGCTGGGCTGCTCCACAGTCACTTCAAGGATGTCTTCAGTTCCATTGTCAGCATATAACTGAGTATACATATACAGTATGTATGTGTACTTCATGGGTTTACTTTCTCTTAATTAAGCCAAAAACCAACCTAACGAATAAGTAAATGAATAAATAAAAACACTGGCAGACTTTTCTACAGTCTGTAAGCTACCGTTGGGTTTATTTGGAATAGCTCAAGTGTTGTAACTGAAGGATCATATATGTGTCTTATCAAATCCATCAGTTGTGTGTATTTACATTAGGGGCCCTTTTTAGTCAGTTGATTTGAGTGTTTATATGATGTCAGGCAGATATTCAAGTTTTCATATATAATCTGTCAGATTGTTGATCTTTACTCATATTTCACACTTTTTACATGGGTGAATTAACATTAGTGACTGTGCTCTTTTGTTTAGCTCAAGTGAGCCACACCCATAGACCACACTAGATAACAAATAGAGTTTGGTATTAATGTATGTGTGTGGACTTACATCGAATAACAGGTTTGGGGCAGTTTGCTAACATACTGAAATAACTTTCTGAGAGCATAATGAGGATCGGCATTATTAATGTAATGGAGACTTGAAAAAGCATTTCCATGTATGAACAGCACTCTTGTGAAAGACAGAACCTGATAGCCGTAGTATCAGTGTTCGTGGCTGGTTGGTTGGTTGGTTGGTTGGTTGGTTAGAGTTGCATAATACTTTTGATCCATTTCTTTATAAATGTGTCACTGTGCCTCAACCATGACTGTATATAAGGAAAGAAGACATGTATTTTGTGTTACATGTGTTGTTGCCACAGGTTTCAACATCTGCACATCACGAGGAGTCACCACTTGTCGACAGTGCTTGGCTGTTCACCCCAGCTGTGCATGGTGCTTTCAGGAGGTAAAAACACAACACACATACACATTGTGTCTAGTCACATCATCGCTCAGTGCAGCAAGTCGCAACAGAAACCCTCATTTCCCAACTGCATTCTTCTTATTGCTGTTCTGTTCTGGTTGACTCTTCAACATGCTCTCAGCAGACTCTTAATGTTGCTCATACAGTACTTTAATACAAGTAAGACCATTTGGCAAAAATACAGACTGACTCATTTTAAGCCAGAAACATTAAACACTTTTTAAGTACACAGGCTAACTTGGGCCTTAGACCAATGTTACCATGGTAACAATCAATAACACCAGCGCTGACCAGAAGCATGAAACAACAAAAAAACAGGAAAACAGTGGTTTGTTAACACTGTTATGGAGAGAGCAAAGAGAAGGGCACAGTTTGTAAGCACCGCACCCATTGCTTTCCAAATCAGACTTTTCTTTTTATTGTTTCACTCTTCAAGTAAAATGTCTTTGTAGCTGTTGAATTCTTCCAAAAGACAAACATTTTCTGCTGGAGTAAACAGAGCTGAGTGGTTGGATGTCATTCCTCTGTTGGCCTTTTTTTTTTCCTTTTCTTTTTGAGAAAAGTCTTAATTTACCCAGAATTCATTGTACCACAGTCCAGTTTAAGATAGTCAAGACCTAAGCTGCTTTGTGCAAGGTGTGAATTCAGACGTCTGTCTGAAGTCTATGTGTAATATCTAAGCCACGGTAAAAAAGTCTGTCTTTGTGAAACCAGCCCCGGTGCATGGGAGAGACAACGAAGCCCGCTATTGGGTGGATAAAGCAGCAGACCAAAAAGGCTTTTTCCTATTCATTCTCTTTTATGTAATGGTCCTTTATTGACTTATCAATTCTTTGAGTGCTTAACTTATCGGATGTGGTTGTTTAAGGAATTTGGTAAGGGGGGATCCAGTGTGTCCCGCTGCGACCTGAAGCAGAACCTGCTGGAAGGAGGGTGCAGTGCGACGTCTCTGGAGTTTCCCTCCAGCACAATGACTATTGAGGAGGATGTCCCGCTCAGCGACAAGGCCTCGGGCACAGCTGATGATGTCATTCAGATAAAACCTCAGAGACTTCACATGGTACTACGATCAGGTACTTTTACACACATCAGATATCACATTTATCAGACACTAACAACCGTACAAAACCAGATACATGCATTGGTGCCCTTGCACGCCTACAGGACCATTACTAATGTTCTACATGATCTACTGTAACGGTCTGATGCAGCAGAGCTGGTTTTAAAACTGTATTATTAGTTAATATTTCATCTTTTCCACTGAAAGGTCGAGAGACACCTCTTGAGCTCATTTAACCTGCAGTGCAATTTATCTGATTCATCCTGTGTAACGCCTCCTCCTCCCGCTCCTCTCGCTCCTCCCTCTCCTCCCGCCCTCTTCTCTTTCCCGCTCAGGCGATACCAAGCGTTTCACTGTGACAGTGAAGCAGGTGGAGGATTACCCAGTGGACCTCTACTATCTGATGGATCTTTCCTTTTCAATGAAGGACGACTTGGCTCGCCTTCAGACTCTGGGCAGTGAGCTCGCTGTGACCATGGGCCGCACCACAAGCAACCTACGCATGGGGTTTGGAGCCTTTGTGGACAAGACCATGTCCCCTTACATGTACACCTATCCTCCAGAGGCCGTCACAAACCCTTGCTATGGGTAGGTGGGGAGGCTTTGGTTGCTGTTATGTTATGAGTGGGAAAAGAAGCCGAGGTGGAGATTTTCTAATATTCTGAAACCTGTCCAGAGTTTAACAACTTCAAATTAATTTTTTTTCCTTCACTGATTTCTTATCCACCTCTCACCTGTTCAATATATGCAGACTTGATGAAAAATGCCAGGCTCAGTTCGGGTTCAAGCACGTGCTGCAGCTGACGGATAAGGTAGCGCGCTTCACTGAGGAGGTGGGGAAACAGGATGTGTCTAGAAATAGAGATGCTCCAGAGGGTGGATTTGATGCTGTCATGCAAGCTGTGGTGTGCAAGGTATAAAAACTGTTATCACACAGAGATACACACACACACACACACATGTGCAGCGATGTGCAGAGATGAGTGTGTGCATAACTAAACTGCTCTTTCCTTCACTAACTTTACTTGATTTTTACTTGTCAATCATCTTTAGGAGAAAATTGGCTGGCGCCCAGATGCCTCACACCTACTGGTGTTCACCACTGACGCCAAAACTCACACTGCACTGGATGGGCGTATAGCGGGCATCGTGCAGCCCAATGATGGAAAGTGTCACCTAGATAGTGACAACATTTACAACAAATCTACTGTGCTGGTGAAGGCAGACATTTCCGTAATTCACAATGCTTTTTATTAGTTATCTGAGTTGTTGGCTTCTGCTGAAAACTGTTTCCTTCCTGTGTCCTCCAGGACTATCCCTCCTTGGCGCTCATTACCGAGAAAATGTCTGAAAACAACATCAATTTAATTTTTGCCGTGACCAGCTTTGTGGTGCCACTCTACAAGGTAAACAAACTGTGCTGCTTGTGTCTCAGCGTGAATTTATTTATTTAAATTTTTTGTTTGTAAAAACTCAAAAACTCATCTTCCCGCCACGTGCGTCTCCTCAGTCGTACAGTCAGCTCATCCCGGGCACGACCGTGGGGACGCTGTCCGACGACTCTGGGAACGTTATTCAGCTCATTGAAGAGGCTTATGCGGTAAGAGCTTCCTGAGTTCAACACAGTGAGGTGAACATGCAAATGAATGTTATTTATTTCATCTGTGTAATACAACCAACTAAATAAAGTGTGATTGATAAATTTATGTTGAGCAGAAAATTCGCTCTAATATGGAGCTGGAGCTGCTGGGAGTCCCGGAGGAGTTGAATCTCTCCTTCAATGCCACCTGCCTGAATGGGGAGGTTATCCAGGGACTCAGGTCCTGCTCTGGCCTCAAGATCGGAGACACGGTACGTAGCAGCTGAGATACTGATAATGTCCCACATCTGGTGTCTACATGGAGCAGCTGCAGAATACCAGTCACACCAGGAATCAGGATCAGCACATTTATTCAAGAAGAGCAGCAAGGGGCACAGTTAACACACACACACACACACACACACACACACACACACAGTGGCAGGCTCTCTCACAGCTACATACACCCACACAGATTGTCACAGAGACATGTCCTCCTCTTCAGGTGTCATTCAGCGTGGACGCTCAGTTGCGTGGCTGCCCTAAGGAGAAGAGCCGCACTTTTACCATCAAACCTCGGGGGTTCAAGGATACACTGGAGGTCAGGGTGGACTTCGCCTGCGGTTGCGACTGTGAGGCAGCGGCAGAAGTCGACAGCCCCCTCTGTAACGGCAACGGGACCTACGAGTGCGGCGTGTGCCAGTGTCACCAGGGTCGTCTGGGCCCTCGATGCGACTGCTCAGTGGAGGACTACAGCCAAACCGACGATGTTAACTGCATCCCGAAGCCGGGCAGCCCCATCTGCAGTGGCAAAGGCAACTGTTTGTGTGGACAGTGCTCCTGCCATACAAACGAATACGGTCAGGTGTGGGGAAAGTACTGCGAGTGTGACGACTTCAGCTGCGCGTACTTCAAAGATGCGCTCTGCTCCAGTGAGTAAATTTCTTCTTTTTGTCATGACCAGTGAAGTGATGTAACAGGTGCTCTTGATGCTCTGGTAGGCAATCATGTCCACCCCTAAAAATTCAAGGCGCACTGCTTTGTCATGGTAAGAAGGTTTTTATTATGGCCTTTATTATATACTTTGGGGCGGCGGCGGCGGCGGCTCAGGAGGTGGAGCAGGAGGTCCACTAATAAGAAGGTCAGTGGTTGGATCCCCGGCTCCTCCAGTCCGCGTGTTGGACACTGAACCCAAAATTTCCCCTGATGGCTGATCCGTAACTGTGCGGGTGTGTATGTAATGTATGAATGTGTGAGTGAATGTGGCGAATGTATTGTAAAGAGCTTTGAGTGGTTGATAAGAAAAGCGCTATATACTGTAAGTAACGTCCATTTCCCAATAGGGGCTGAATGCTTAAAAAAACAAGACCAGCATCTACTGACGTCAGGCTGGTCTTTCTTGGGGTCAGAACATTCCCTTTATTTCATGCCCCTGGCCGCAGGAAAGATGAGGTCACCCTTCCCTTCCTTTTCTCTCCTATCAGTCCGTAAACACACCTTAGTCAGTTTACATAGTTTCCTGTTACTCAGCTTGACAAATGAAAAAATCCATAGCCTTTTCAAAGCGAATGCCCCATTATTATTACTGTCTTTGCCTGCTTGTAAAAGCCACATAAATAATTGCATACTTCGACTGCTGAGCATAAACAGTAAAGCTTACAAATGACCAGCTCGCAGTCGGAGAACACACCCAATTAGTGCTGCCTGAGTGTCCTTATCACTCACAGCGGTGGGGCACGATGTTCTATCGCTCCCTACTACAAGTCTGCACAGCTCAGTGCACAGTTACTCAATCACGGTGATAAAACTTTAATAGGCTTTGTCACTGGGTAATGTAATGTAAAAGCAGCTTGGGTCTGTGATTATAAGGAGGAGGAGCGTAGGAATAGCAGAATGGGAAAACTGTTGTTTTATCTTTACATACATTAAGCAAATGTGCATATTAACACTGATTTAAATGGAGATAAGAGTGCCCTGCTTTATCTGACAAAATAATGTCACCAGTGTCATCTTGTCCTGTAACACGCCTCGAGTTTGAAAGAAGTGGGTTACTAAGCAGGCAGGGGTCTAAAAGATGCTATCAAGTTGAATCATGGGAAGGGTAGGAGCTTGATCGATACCAGGGACGAAATGTCAACATATCTCAGCCTTTACTCCATTGAGACCCCCACATTTCCCCCCTGTTGGTGCACCATTACTTAAGGAGCAGATGTTACCAGGAATTTGGTAGGCTTGTATCAACAGGGAGAGGACTGGAATCTTTCTAAATGAAGGTTGTTTGTCTGAGAGACAGGTATTAAAGGTATTCAGGGATGACAAGGGGCTCGGGTGCAGACACTCACCGAATCCACACACCCACGCACAGACAAAGCCATAACCGCTATAAGAGAGTCCACAGAGCTCAATTTTGGACCACTAAGTCGCTGTGTCTCAACACAGTCATGACAGTCTTTGTCTTTAAAGAACAAGCGTCCCTCGGCCCCAGCTCAATTGGAGCTACGAAAAGCTCCATCTCTGTGATATTCCCTGTGGCTGTGTATTTCCTGGTGCAGGGCCAGGGAGCAGCAGTCGGCGAGCACAGCCCCAGGGCCCATAAATATGAGGGAGACAGAGGGAACAAGAAAAGTTTGCATTCCTCTCCTGGCAATTTGCCCAACCTCTTCTCTCTACAGCATGTCTCTATCTCCGCAGTTCCCTCTCTTCTTCCAGCTGTGCACCGTTCTGTTTAAACTGTTCTGTCTTCATCCCTGCTTCTATCCTTTTATCATGGCCCCCGCGTTAGGCCTCCCTAAAGCCCGGCCATGTGATTAATGGGACGTATTACTGTGCAGTCTCACAGCGAGAGCAGGATGATGTAAACCTAAAAAACTCCCTTTTATGTGTGTGAATCAACTTAATGGCATCAGGATAATGAGAACAAGACAGTTACTAACTCGACTACTACTCTTGTCAAGTTTAAGTGCTATACACTGTAAAAATATCCATTGTTACAATGACAGGCTTGTCTCGCAACGTTTTTAACTAAACATATCACCGGTTTTTCTTGTTTTCAAAGTTTTTCAACATGTCTCTGCTGCTGTCTTGCTGACATCAAGAAATATTACTCACTCTCTCGCATGAGAGTGTTAACCATTAACCAGTGACAACACCACCAGGAACCGTGTCTGATCCCATCACTTCTAAAAATGCAATCCTGCGGAGAAGCTATAGTTGACAGGGTGCAGACTGGGGCATTGTTTCCTCGAGTTTACAACACTGGATGATTTGTTCTGAGCCTTGGAATTAGGGACCCTTGAACCCTCTGTGATATTTCATGACCAGTCACTCCCCTCGTCTGATCCTGCTGGGCTCTGACTCACTCACTTTGCTCTTAGTCATCCAGTGCTAAATCCTGTTTGGTTTCTTGCTAACAACGTTGTAGTCTCTGGGGATCTGTCTTTGTTTCTAAGGTAGCTTAGTGTGCTGATGTGAGGTCGCTCTCCGTTATCCGGGGAGAAAAGCTCGCCTCCGGATTCTGTCAGCAAACGGCTGTGTCATCGTAACACTGGTCCTAGAATGACATGGCTTTTGTAACAAAAAAAACCCACAAAATGCAAGTGTAGATAATTGCGCAAACAACAATTTAGTCACACTTTATACTTAACTATTAATTACAGGGTTGCAGAATCTACATCCGCAGGTACGCTTGCCTAATCATAACACACAGGTTAATAGGCAACTACACACAACTCAAAGACATTACAGAACTAAAACAATAAAACACACTCACTCTGTAATTCATTTTCTAATTGCATAATTTGTATTTCATAGCAGTGTTTGCCCAGCCCCACCCATGTGATTATGGACACTGAAAAACACATGTGAATGAACATGTGTTAAGATAATAAGAATATATATTTTAAAGGACTTATATGATCATCCTCACCCTTTTTTTTTTTTTTTTTTATTTCTTCCAGATAATGGAAGGTGTAACTGTGGCTACTGCGAGTGTAATGCCGGCTGGAAAGGAGAAAACTGCAACTGCACCACCCGCACAGACACCTGCATGTCCAGCATCGGCCTTCTGTGCAGCGCCCGCGGTAACTGTGAGTGTGGGGTTTGTCACTGCACTCAGCCTGGTGCCTACGGAGCTACCTGCGAGAAATGCCCCACCTGCCCCGATTCCTGCACCATAAAAAAGTGAGTGTTTGAGCTGACAAGATGAAAGAATGGACAAAATAACAGGGAAAAAAAAAACATATAAAAATAAAATATGTAAATTTTGATGTGACTTATTCTCAACCGCACAGAGTCACACTTCCCAGATGCTGCATTGTTTTAGAAAGAACAAACATTTTAAAGCAGTCGTGAGGCTAAAAACATTAGTTTTGTCCTAAGGTTTGCATTAGAGGAGATGCCACGGGCTTTATTTCCCTGGGAGCAGGAGTGTGCTCAACAAATTTCATGCAGTAGACCATGAAATTAGTTTATGAGATCCAAATCCTGAGGGTGGTGCAAAAGGAGTGCCCAAACCGGAAATGGCTCATCCTTTGGGGACCATGAATGTGTGCAGTGAACCCACTAAATTTTCAAAATCAAAACATTTGCCATTGCAGTGTCATTAAAAGAACTGAAAATATGAGACATGAAATATGGATATCCACAGAAAAAAAATGACAGAAATTCAACTACTGAAAATGTTGGATTATTTTGACCTGATACTGGCATCAGATGAAGGGATCGATCATATTATTAGAGATCATTCTGAGGACCATCAATATCTATACCCAATATCATGGCAGTCAGGCTAATAGCTGGTGAGATATGTTGCTCTGTTTTGGGCTCAGTGACAGATCAGCCTATTGACCAATGACATATCATGTAATTAAAAAAAAAAATCTTATCATACCTTAAAACAATTTTCCTCTTAACAAATTCTCCCATCAATTAAACAGCTAACTTTGCAGTCTTCAGGCCCTGCCGCTCGCCGGTAAAAACAATCTGCAGCAAAGAATTTGAGAGCTTACGATTGCTTTAACATTCCAGGATGATAACAAACCTTCCCCCGTGGCCTCAATATGTCAGCAGATACTAACACAGGTTCATCTTGATGTACGTGCAGCTAAGCTCTTAGTGTTTCTATTCTTTCATCCACTGCTTGTGTATCAAACTGAACACACTGCCACTAAAGAGACACTGTGAATCGTATAAAGGTTACAGTACAGGACTCTGTCTGCAGGGCGTGTGTCGAGTGTCAGCGCTTCAAGAGAGGGCAGTACGCCGAAGACAACAGCTGCAGTAGAATCTGCAAAAATGAAATTATAATCGTGGATAAACTGGGTGAGAAATCTTCCATCTGTAATCTCCATTGTACGTAGTGTAATTCTGACCTGTTGTGGAAAGGCTTTAGTGTTGTTTCCCTGCTGCTGATCACATGAGCAGAATCTTATATGTTAACTTATGATACCTTAAATCATTGCATTACCATGTTTCTTCTTATTATTATCTTCATCCCACAGTTGTCCATGACAGAAATGCAGTGAATTGCTCCTACAAAGATGAAAATGACTGCGTGGTGCACTTCCAGTACTACGAAGATGAAAGTGGCACATCCATTCTGTATGTGGTGAAAGAGCCAGGTACTGTAAGAGTTTCTGCGCATGTTTGAGACAGTTAAACTGTGCATCATGTTTTGGGAACATTATTAGGACAGAATAGTGTGTTCTTGAATGTAATTTCACCCTGTGCCTGGCAGTCTGCAGCACAGCACCAGAGGAGCAGTGTGTGCATGTAATGATACGCTACTTCCTAAAAAACACTTCATCAGCCACTTAACCACAGCTACACTCTGCCACTCCAGAGAAACCCAAATGAATCAGCGTACTGAATTGTTGCTCTCCCTGCCCCCCCCCCCCCCCCCCCCCCCCCGGCTGTCAGAGTGCCCCGAGGGCCCAGACATCTTGGTCGTGCTCCTGGCGGTGGCCGGAGCCATTCTGCTCCTGGGCCTTATTGGCCTGCTCATCTGGAAGCTGCTGGTCACCATCCACGATCGCAGAGAGTTCGCCAAGTTTGAGGAGGAGAGAGCCAAAGCCAAATGGGACACGGTGAGAAATGAATATAATTAAAATAATAACATGTGCTACAGCTTCTCCTTCGGAGACTAATGGAGTGCTGTAACAGAATATGGCTACCCTCTGTGTGAGACCCTCTGTTTTCTTTCCACAGGCTAACAATCCTTTGTATAAAGGAGCCACGTCCACCTTCACCAACATAGCGTACCGAGGCAAATAACAACCAAGTGGGATGAGAAAAACTCAGGGCTCAATGACAAAGGTGGAATGTAGTAGTTCAGAGATGGATGAGAAGAAGCTCACACTGTCACGTGACAAGCTACTGTAGCTGAAGAGCAGTTATTATTGCTGTCAATGATGTGATGAAATCTTTGTACATACTGTAAAAATAACTAGAAATGTTAATATAAGTCACAGACGGTTTGCATTCTCTTTTCTGTTTTACGCTTTCTCAGTAATGCACATGCAATCAGACTGAAGTTCAAGCAAGTCCACTGTCAGGTTACACTTAAGGGAATCACTGTCACTTCTTTTTGGGAAATCTTGATTGAGATTTTTTTTGGTATTACTTTTTTGTTTTTGCTCACATTTTAAGATGGAAATAGGAATCACCATTTAATAGCAAGAAGTCGTCATAGAGAATCTGAGGTCTTTTTCAGTGTCTTCAGGCAGGTCTGATGTATTATTTATACCTAAGGCTTGTTTCATTTGAATCTTAAATGATGTAGTTTTCTCTTTCAGAGTGCAGCTGCAGCCTATTTCAAAATTGCCTTTTTTCGAAAATGGCAATTTCAGATGAAATCAGTGAACCTAAAATGTGCACTGTAGGATTTGAATACATTATTACAACATGCTTCAGGGGCTTTCGTATGCATTACCACTTCCTTTTTTTTTCTAATACAAATTGTTAATAGTAATGATTTTGACAAGAATGCAGCACTATGTGGAACAGTTAAACAGGATTTTTGAACCTGCAAATTATTTTCCCATGTTTTTGGGTGTAAATGATTTCTGGCACTTGGTCAACTATTGAGCAATAACAGTACACCCAGCAACCGCTAAACAGCTGCTGCAATGTAAACAACAGGGTATTTGATTGTGTCAAAGTATATCCACTATAAGTGCCATTGCCACTGACAGAGTTGTTATTGCAGGATTGGATTCTTACAGAGATAGACATTTTGGTTACAGAATAAGATCTTTGTTTAACCAGTTCTAAGATCAAAGCCAGCAGACTCATTTTACCTCGTACAACACAGGAAATGCTGGTCTACCACTGCCTCGATCAGTCGGTGTGTTTGTTTGTGTGACGTGATCAAATGCCCTATTATTTACGTTGCTGCAGCTGCTTAGCGTTGCCTGGTATACCGTTCTTGATCAATAATGGACCGATTGTAAAGATCTTTGTCCCTATCAATCATTTACACCACTTGGTTTACAGTGATGATCGTGGTCTCTATTGTTTTTGAAATCCATACCAATGGTAACTTTATTAATGCTTTGACATGTTTCTTTAACACTGCATCATCACCTGTTTTTGTGTTTGTTGGGCTGTTTTAGTGTGAATTTCATTTGTAAAAGTGCTTCAATAATAGTTCTCTGTCCAACCATTGCTGAACTGTAAATAGTTTGGTTTAATAGTTTCAATTTTCTACTGAGCAGCTCTGTGTTTTACTGAAATAACATGGTCTTTATTTGTGTATATGGGCAGATTTTATTGCACATCAAACAACATCGGCCACAGTTCCATGTAATTGTTAATAACGGATTTTAGTTCAGTGTGAGGTGTATTTTGGTTGTGCAGCTCTGATCCTCTCTCAGGACATAGCCTGAAAACTCACTGCATACTTGTCTGTTCCGTTTGTTTGTTTGTTCTGTTTGTTTGTTTGTTCCGTTTGTTTGTTTGTTCCGTTTGTTTGTTTGTTCTGTTTGTTTGTTCCGTTTGTTTGTTTGTTTGTTCTGTTTGTTTGTTTGTTCTGTTTGTTTGTTTGTTCCGTTTGTTTGTTCTGTTTGTTTGTTTGTTCCGTTTGTTTGTTCTGTTTGTTTGTTTGTTCCGTTTGTTTGTTTGTTCTGTTTGTTTGTTTGTTCCGTTTGTTTGTTTGTTCTGTTTGTTTGTTTGTTCCGTTTGTTTGTTTGTTTGTTTGTTCTGTTTGTTTGTTTGTTCTGTTTGTTTGTTTGTTCCGTTTGTTTGTTCTGTTTGTTTGTTTGTTCCGTTTGTTTGTTTGTTTGTTCTGTTTGTTTGTTTGTTCCGTTTGTTTGTTTGTTCCGTTTGTTTGTTTTTTGCACACTTTTTTAAAGAAGTCTGTGATTTAGTTCTAGTTCTTTACACTGAGGGAATGAATAAAGATTTGTTATACCTGACTTCACCAATTTCTGTGTGATTCTTGACATTTGGGTTTGTTTCAACAAACGTCAAAGCTGTTTTTTCTCTGTATTAATCAGACTTACAAAATAGATTCATAATTCAGATCCAAAGCAATAAGTGTTTAAAGCATCTGAATAGAGAAAGTAACTCCTTCTGCATTTACTCTGTGAGATGGTTGTCAAAACAAATCAAATGGCATGGAGTTTTATTTTCATGCCAATTGATTGTGGCACACCGGTGAACTGGTATTTTCATGTGATGCACAGAGGTTTAGTCATTTGGTGACTCTCTGTGCTCTGCAGTGGGATGGGAGACACCGAAATGGGTGTGGCGATGCAAAATCCAGCAGCGCACTGCAATCTCAGTGCCAAGAATGAATGCGTTATGAGCCTCTTTATAGCCATCTGATGGCAGCAGGTATCTGCTCCGTCTCCACAATAACGTACAGCAGAACCGGTGCTTAAGTTTTGTGAAGCCAGCACCAGACTATTGCAAAATGACCACAGAAACCTGCACATTAAACTATTTTACAGTATCTACTGCAAATGTTGGAGATGGACTGGTTGAAATGAGTCGACACATTCTCATGAAAAATCGTAGATTGGGCTAAAACTTCTCTTTCCACTAATAACGCCATTAGGACCTGTTGATTCCCTCTGGAAAAAAGCTGGAGAAATTTTCACATCCATGCTCGTGGACAGCCAAGCCACTATGCTGGGACCTGTAAACCCTGTGTAAACCCATGGCTGAGTTCTTGCAGCAACACAGACTAACCAATTAGGAGCCAAGCCAAAAATGGCATCATCAGGAAGCATTAGAAGCCAGCGAGACAGGCGACCTCGAGCTTATCACCTCATCAGTGAGTGTTCGACATGGACAGCATACTTCTTGCTAAGCTGTACAGAGTGGTTCTCATTCTACTTGGGCAAACTGAAATTGATGGGATTGGAAGAAATCCAGAAACAACAGGAAGAGGAAATGGAGTCTGAAATGACAAAGCATATGAGATCACATGAATGCAGGGGTTCTTAACCAATCAAATTTCTAGAGTCAGGAGGCTCAGACAGAGAGAGAGAGAGCTTTAGGAGGCTGAACTAGTTTCAAGCCTTTTATGGACTAAAAAACACACACACACACACACACAACACACACACACACACACACACACACACATACACACATACGCACGCACTCCCACTAAAGACACAGCACTGTCACATTCTTTGCCTTTGTCCTTTCCCTTGTTTGGAAAAGGGAAATAAGGATGCTCTTCATGCGGTTCTGGGAAGTCAGTCCATCCCTGAGCCAGCGCACCACACTGTACTTGTGGGGGTTGAGGGGAGCTTGATATAATCCAACATGGCCGATTCTGATCCTGTCACCCCAAATATGCTGCTCATGGGGCAATGGGATGCTTCCCTTCTTCAAGTGACCAACACCTACCAGACTGGGAAGAGGAGATGGCAACATAGTCAAACTCTGACTTACAATTTGAGGGCAAGTTTCATTCGTCAATATCTACCAAACCTGCAACCTCGACCTAAGAAGCAGAAGCAGAAGGACACAACTAGCCTTCAGTGTGGACAGGTAGTGATGATGGATCCTCAACTGCCTCGCTCTCGTAGGTGCATTCGGAAGATGATCCAAGTGCAACCATAGTCAGACAGACGTGTGTCCATCCAGCTCCAGATACTGAGAAATAAAAATTTTTGTTTAGGAAGGTTCAAACTGAGTAAAATGACCTTGAAGTATCTGAGGAGGAGCCATGATAAGAGCTGGTCCAGTTTTCTAAATGAGGAGCCTCGATGCTTCCTATCTTATCTCCTTTAGCATACGAAACACCGGAACTTCCTTTTTGATAGGAAAAGAGAAAATGCTGTCCCACAATTCCTTGCTGCAGCAACATTTAAAGCGACGCACCACTGTAGTTTCAACATGGCAGACCCACATAAATGTAGAAACAACAGAGAATCAGTTTGTGCCACGATCCAAAACTGATGGAAATCCTTACATGATCGACTGAGCTCCAAATCCATAAATATAGATTTCTTCTCTTTCAGATCTGTCCAGTTAGGAGTCATCATGAAGAAAGAGCATATTGAATTTATACTTAACAATATCATCATTAAAACAAAATTCTAAATGTTGTTTGACTAACTCCCCTCCTGTTATGGAACGCACTAAAAATTAATTTTCTCTTCCTAACACATACAAACAACATACATACAAAAATGTCAAATCTGCACGTCAGGAGACTCTGTATACTCAAGTCTGAGCTCCTTATTTTTATTTTTATCATTCTAATAACTCTATTTCCTCTACTTTTGTGTTCCTTTCATATTATCTTATTTCAACATTTCAATTGTGTTCGCTTTCTTCTTGTGGTTAGGAAAGGAGTTTATATCGTCCATGTGTTATGAATAAAGTTAGTTTAAGAAAAAAACTAGTGTAAATGCAGTTGGATTCTATCTGCATCACAGTTGTGTTTTTCTAAGTCCTTATGAATCCTCCTTCACATTTTCCTCGACCTCATGACGTTTTCCATCCATACATGACTGCTGGAGTGGGGAGCACATGAGCACACTCAATGGAAGCAGGAACAGATGTTGAGGTTGAGCTGCATCATCATGTGATGAGTGAGTAGTTTATTCCATTTTATTTGATATTCCAAGTCACGTTTACTTCGTCACTGTAAAACTGTACATCTAAACTTTGTATTATGATGTGTTGAAGCAGGGAGGAATCAATGTACAGATTGATGTTATTTAGAGTTGAGTCTGTAATCGAGATAATGTGATAGAATTTGATTCTTTCTTTCAACTGTAGAAATGAAGCCACTCAACTATACCTTACTCTGCTTTCAGGTGGAACCTTGCTTCTCCTTCTCTGCTCATGCAATTAAGTCAATTCCAGTGTTTTGGTGTAAAACAATGTGGTCGTTTGAAAAATACTACTTAATAGATGTCAGTGTATAGAATTGAGAATTTCCTGTCTGTTGCCAATCTCTTTAAACTATCGAAAATATTTCCTGTTGTACTGCCCTTGTGGTCAACCGTCATTTCCCCTCTTCTTTATTTACTTCTTGGATGCTGTTTGTAGTCATAAAACTTCTGCCATCATATCTTGCTCACACCAACCTGATATGGATGTATGAATATGTCATTAATTCCACTATTAATCAACATTAAGTTACAACTACAACAAATATAGAGTCTATAGGTAATGCTCATCGCACTGGTTAAATGTACCTCAAATATGATCATATTCTGGTATTTTCTAATTACATTCATTATTTGTTATGAATAATATCAAAGTGACTCTTGAGGAAATTACCACACATGTTTAAAGCCTCTTCCAATTAACTTAGGTTTCACCACTTTAACATATTTGATCACTGGCATGTGGCATTTCTCCGGTCTTCTGCTGAACCTCACAGCACATCATTGTTCTAAATGATGAGTATCTATCTGTAGTACCAGGAGGGGGTCTTTGTAAGTCTAGTTCAGTCCAGATGTTGAGTACCTCCTGACTTGAAAGTCATCACAACAACTACGTCAAGATTATTACTGTAGTAAATTACATTCTAAGGTTGCCCTTGCTGTGCATGCAAAAGCTATAATTTCAGATGTGCATGAATCTGTACAAAAGACAAATGTAATGCAGAGACTTAATTTCCTTGACTGGTCTCTGTCAAAGTATTCATCAGTAAATCTCTGCCTCAAGGCTAAAAATATATATAAAGTTATGAACTAGCTGCTGTAGGCTCTGCACAAAAACTCTGAGTGCAAGAAGACGGTTAATGTCCTGGGGCGGAACTTATAGGTGGTAACAAAAATCAATCCAAAAATGCACCATAACCAGTTTAAATGTCTATTTTGATTTTAATTTCAAACATTTCCACACAAGTTTAAGTGCATACTGTTGTTCGTCACTTTGTTTGCAAGGAGTGGTTTTGAGAGAGAGAGAGAGAGAGAGAAGAGAGAGAGAGAGAGAGAGAGAGAGAGAGAGAGAGAGAGAGACCATGCAATTTCAGTCTCAGCGTTCTCCACATACATGTGGGTCAGAGTGACACAAATAGGCCTTAGCAAAGATAATCCTGGCATATGTCTCCCTCTAGTGTATGAACACTGCACTGCTGAAAAGCTGCAGCATACCTGTAGACGCGCAGCCTGAAAGTCTTGTGCAGATCATTTTGTTGTCAAGCAGCGTATAGTAGAGTGTAAACGGCTGGATTACTATAGCCTGGTTGTGAGTTATTAGTAGAGCTAGTTGTATGCTACCTATGCATCCATCGATATCTCGATAAAGAAGCGTGTCAACTTCACGGGTCTCGCACAGTATGGCACACATATAAATCACGACCATTTATGCCCAGAATAGGTCTTATGATGCAGTCTGTTCTTTGGCCAAGGGATAATAGGAACAGTTCATTATAATGTGGCAAAGAATGACGCAGATACGTAGTGTTGCGGAAACAGACAAAACTACAGAGGAAAAGATAACAAGGGAAAATGTTCCGAGTTATATGTAACCAGTTTTACTAAGTGGAAACATTTCAGTAGCAAATATTTACAGCCCATGAAACAACATAATGCGTTAAAAAAAAAAAACATTCTGACCACTGTTGAAATGCTTTGCACCCACCTCCTGCAACTTTTTGTACGTGTTGCATTTCTATTATCAGTCTTGAATTTAATATTTCTGATAGTCTTTGAACGCAGCATGCTTAAATGTACGGCCCTTCTTCCGTCGCGTCAGTTCCAACATGGCGGCGCCCCATGCCGTGGACGGAGTGGAGCGAAGCAGCAGCGAAACAGGGCTGATTCTGTCAGATTCATCCACCGGAGATGTAAAGAGACCTCAGTTCGGGACTCGTTTCCTCACAGACCCGCGGCAGGTCTTCCAGCACAACGCATGGTCGGTGACTTAAGCAAGAAATCCCAGATGTAAAAGCTATCATTTGTTAGCTATGGCTTGCCATTGATCATAATTTCTGTTTATTGTTTTGATTGGAGATCGATGTCTTGTTATTTTGATGCAATGATATCTGCATATATTTGCTGCTTGTAGAGGAACTCTCACATAATTTCAGCTCATATCATCTGAACATACAGTAGGACAGGGTGTTAAATGCTAAGATAATGCTAATTCCAATTAAGTCAATTTGTTATAAAAATGATAGTTAGGGCAATTAGGGCTGCAACTCAAGTAATCATGTGGTCATGTCCCAAAAACCCAAGTGAAGTCTTCAAATGTCTTGTCTTGTATGGCCAACTGTCCAAATCCCAAAGATATAGTTTACTATATGTTTGTACCAAATAGTATTCTGTTGTCTAAATTAACTGTAAGAACTGTTCTGGATAAGATCTGTATCCCAATATCACAAAATGACATTTGAATGAAAACTTAAATATAGTTTTTATACTTTTTGTCTTGCAGTTCCGATACATACATTTACGAGTTTGCTTATTTTGCACATCTAATTATATCAGAGCTAATATAAAGTATCTCCATCCTGATAGGGCAGGAATTCAGCACATCACTTACCCCACACTGGATAATAGTTTTGTGTTGTCAACAGGGACAATGTGGAGTGGACTGAGGACCAAGAAGCAGCTGCTAAGAAGAAAGTCTCAGAAAACAGTCAGCCTCTACCTCCAGAGAAACAAGGTTGCATTGTTGTTGCCTTGACTCATGACTCGTACACATAAACCAAACAATGTGACCGGCCTCAAGGATTCAGTAACGGAACTATAACTGTTTCTAATTGAGAGGACAGTGTACCCCAATGTTGTAATGCATTCATTTTCAATGTGATAAAAGATACAGATATTTACCTTTTCATTGTTTATATTTGTATTACATATTACATTTTATGTTATGTTATGTTATGTTATGTTATGTTATGTTATGTTAATTCATGTTTGAGAGCTGTCTTTGATAATTGGGTTTAGGCATCAGGCTTCAGTAAAATTCACCACAATCAATTTTATATTTGTTTATGGATAGTATTTATCTTATTAATCTTTATTTATCTGATTTGTAAACATGGCAAAATGTACTAGATTAGGACTTTAACACCGGCTTTTACTGCCTCACCTTTTCTTACAGAGGAATACGACAGCAGGGCCAATGAGTACTGGAATGGTTTTTACACAATCCATGAGAATCGTTTCTTCAAAGACCGTCATTGGCTCTTCACGGAGTTCCCAGAGTTGGCCCCACAGTGTAGCCTGAATCATGAATCCCGTCTGGAAGGATGTGGCACAGATGACGGTCAGCAGGACAGTCAAGTCAGTCTGGATCAGGAGCAAAGCAGAGAGGTTGCTGATGGTGACTTTCCTGGCTCCTCAGCCACATATCGTATTCTGGAGGTGAGAGATTAATTTGAGAGCCAGTTACCTAATCTTTCTAGCTGCTATATGTGTTACTGTGTGTCAGTGAGTACAAACTGAAGTGGAGTTTGAATTGATGTTCAGGTTGGCTGCGGTGTGGGGAACACGGTTTTTCCAATACTGAAGACTAACAAGTAAGTGCAGGCAAGACCTTGACATTCTGAGGTTCCAGGCCATGTTTGAACAGTGCGGTACAATGAGCACTGTATACTTAACTGCAGCTTTGCTTTTCGCAGTGACCCCGGACTCTTTGTTTACTGCTGTGATTTCTCCGGCACTGCCGTGGAGTTAGTCAAGGTGAGAGGATTGGGTTAATATAAGGATGATGTGGTACTCATCTCGGGTTGTGGGCTAACTAATTAATTTGAATTGCCATCTTGTCATCAGATTAATCCAGAGTACGACCCTGGGCGCTGCTTCGCCTTTGTTCACGACTTGAGTGATGTGGAAGCCAATTACCCCGTCCCCGATGGAACCCTTGATGTTATAGTGCTAATCTTTGTGCTATCAGCATTGCATCCCAACAAGTATAAAGTTTTTTCTCTTCCTGCTCTTGTTCACTTTCTTTTTTGTTTTCACTCGGTGTGAGTCATTAGGTATCGCGCTGGTTGTCTTAACGTCTCACCTCTGTCCCAGGATGCAGGCATCCATCAGTAGATTAGCACGGCTCCTTAAACCTGGGGGAGTGATGCTGCTCAGGGACTATGGGCGCTACGATATGGCACAGCTCCGCTTCAAGAAAGGTTAGTCAGGCTGAAGTCCAGGAAGGCTGGAGTCCAGATAGTTGTTAAGAACCTCCAGATACAAAGAGAATGTGCTTCACTTAGGTCTGTTTTTCTATTACCACCATTTCAGAACTGACTGCTACATTAGGGTCACACCAAAGCATCTTTTGTGTTTGGGTATTTTAAATGACAAAGTATTCTGCACTTAAATATATATAATGGAATATTATAGACCACACTTGCCGATAGTAACAGTTAGTCCGGCTGCACAAAACCTTCCAAACTGGGGGTTTATATTCAATACTTTCAATGGCATACTTTAAATTAAAATGGCACTACACTAATGAATAAGTGTTAATTTAATGTTTGCAATTTGTTGTGGAATAATGGACATATTGTGACCCTTTTTTTCTTTTAGGGAGGTGTCTTGCAGAAAACTTTTACGTACGAGGTGATGGAACAAGAGTATATTTCTTTACCCAAGGTAAAAAATAAGGACCTCTTCATTAAAATGTGTCATGATTATTTAGCCGAATTGTGCATTAATAATGTATACAAAAATATTTCTATTTCAGATGAGCTTCATGAGCTGTTCACTGAGGCAGGGCTTGAGAAAGTGCAGAACCTTGTGGACAGAAGGCTACAGGTGAACAGAGGGAAACAGCTCACCATGTACAGGGTGTGGATCCAGTGCAAGTACCGCAAGGCTCTAGTTCAGCCACCTGAGACACAGGACTGAGACAGAGGAGAGGATACGCCGGGTTTGACTTTCAAAACCAGCTGAAACTGGGAGCTAAAATCAAGGCAGTGCCGGCTTTTTTTTCTTCTGAGGATGTATGGAACTGAGAGGCTCTATTGTGGTTGAGATAAAAGGAACGCAACTGGATAGTTGTATTCTGTAAAGACCTCATACTATCTCAGCTGCCATCATGTTGATGGACTCGTTTTATGTCTAGTGTTCCTGATGGTGCTGCAATCCCATCTACAAGAGTGATGATTTCTCATTTTCTGCTGATGAGTTCAGTAATGTGAGAAAGGGCTGGTTACCCTGAAATAAATGTCTCTATTCTGCCAGAGGCTGTTTTTAATCAGCTGATGTTTTGATATAAATTGCATGATTTTAAAGAACACTCAATCACCTTTTTGTACATGGACGATGAATAAAAATCTAAACTGTAAATCTGTTGGTTATTTGATCTGGTATTTCAAAGTGCTTTGTTTAACAAAGGAATCAGTCATTTCATGAGATTGGTTATAACACTACTTTGCCTGCCATCACAGCATCGTGAATGGTTAAACACCTGTTTATGTTTGAATGACTACTTAAAAATAGCATTAGTTTGGCAATTTATTGATATTATGTAAGTACAGTATGTGGGTGTGAACATGATGGGAATGGCAACTTTCTGATAAGTGATCATTTTGGTGGTTGTGTGGGTGGGCGCTGTTAAATTGTGTTGTGTACAGAGGGATTTGCCATTGGTCCAGACAAGAGATTTGAGGCAGGCGTGGACTGAACGAAGGTGAAAATTCTTGAACAATCTCACGAGAAAATATGAGATTTTACTGATTATTGTTTACATTGCAAAAACATGAGAACCGAACCGAATCGATCCGGATTCAACTGAAACGGCTTGCGACAGCACAACTCCCGAAAAAGATTGGTTTCTCCCCCGCAGCGAGGAAGGCGACTGGAGCCGAACTTTGTTTTGATCGACCTGAAAGCCAGGACCCGAAATTCATCTCACCACCGGGGGAGAAAAAGATAGGGGGTAACTAACGCTGGCTTAAAGACATCATTTATACCTGGTGAAAAACGCAGGATCTCGAGGGTCGCCATTGTGTGGAAGAGAGGTACCCGACAGAGGCACGGTATGGTCCTCGGGGAGAGGGATGTGATGGGGATCCCCGCCTAAGGAGCACAGAAAGGCGGGTTTGGGATACCCGGAGTTGTCGAGGCCTCCGAGGGAATCCTCCGTCGTCTACCTTGCGCCACACCGCGCACCCCCGTGTCTTGATCGTTAACAATCAGCACGCGAGGAACGCGGCTGTGGATGCGGCCTAGCCTGGGAGGGTCTGCCGAGCACCGGGGAAACAACGGGGACGGTTTGAGGGTTAACAACAGGCCCTCCAGAGGACCGTTAAAATATTAATTTACAGTAAGTATCTTGTGAGGGTGCCGAACAAAATAATATAACGGCACATATGTTTTGTTAATAAGCCCAGGCGTCGTGGCACGAGCACCTGACAACACAGAACTGAGGAGATGCTTCTTTTTGACAGACGAGTTAACGCTAGCATGTTGGCTACCTAACGTTAGCTATCTTAGGTGTGTTTGTAAAATAATATAATGCTGCGGACCGTAGCTGTAATGATTTTTGATGAGTGTTATCTAAGCAGACAAATATGACTGGGTTAATATAAATCCACATTTGCTTAGTTTGGATACGTTGCTTGGCAAAATCAGATGCAATGTTGCTAGCTAACGTTAACGGTTAGCTCCTAGAATGCAATGCTAAATGATGGCTTGTTAGCTCATGTAGTCAGTGTTAGCTAGCTACCTTGGTTATCATTCAGTGATGATGTTTCAAAACGTTATGCTGTTCATTATAATGATAGCTGAGCCATCAAACCCACTCCGGGCTTAAGTTATACAATAGTAATTAAAACGTCTCCCTAAACGGACACGAATGCAGCAGGTTAAATTATTCATATAATGTATGTAAGCCACAGACATAACAGGGCGTGTAACTTAAACGTTAACCTTTGCACAAGCTAGCAAGCTGGGCACTTATTGTCTATTGTAGCCTTTTCCATTGCTGTGAGTATACTTGGCAGCCCCTCCATTAGTGACCTTTCATAACTCCAGCGCCATGTAACTTAGGCCTATAATGCCAGGGCGTTATCACATGATGCTATAATTTTCCAGACAGTGACTCTACACATCTGGCCTACGTCTTTGATGCATATTTAATGTACGTTATTGGCTAAATTTTATACAGATTGTGCATTTTAGTACTCTGAGTATTTCACAAAGTACCCAAATTGTATGGCTGGAGCTTGGTTAACACACATGACACTGGAAAACATTATTGTCAGGTTTATTGATGACTCGGAACAGGAATTTTCCACATCCATATAGCTAAAAACAGCCATGACTCATCGCGTCCAATGCCTTTTGAAACAGTGATCCGTCACTCCCATTTGAATGTACCAGACCTCACAATGCACTTCCTTAATCTGTGCTCTTGTCTCTGCAGCTATGATGGAAGAACTGCATAGCCTGGACCCCCGACGGCAGGAGCTGTTGGAGGCTCGCTTCACTGGGGTTGGTGTGGCTAAGGTTTGTGTTACAACAGATGTCACAGAGATGGAGCACAGGAAGTCTCTCCCGTCAAAAAAGTTATAATCACAGATTTCTTTGATTACACATTTTTGTGAATCTCTTCCTTTCTTTGTCTCAGTCCACCTCAGTATCATTCTGCTGTTTGGCCTGGACAGGCTTGGCCCCACTCCTTTTCTTTGTCTGTCTCTGGAGAAGGTTGAGCTGTGTCTGTGTTTTTTGGCTGGTGTGATATGGCATCTCTCCCTGGCTCATGATGTAGTGGCTGTATATGCAAGTAGCGACGCCTGCCAAAAAGGCCACAGACGGGACAGGGGTGGTAGGGGGAGGAGGAGTGAAGGCAAAGGAGGAATGCAGAAATAGTTCTTGACCAGGTGTGAGTGGAGGCTGTATTTAGCCTTCCACCCTCTTTGCTTGCTACATGGATGGGGCTGTCTTTGTGGAAGGTGATCTTGGAACAGTTAGGGAGTGAGAGTCAGCGCCAGGAGTGGGCCCTGTGCCAGCCATAGGCAGAGCTGAGCCCAGAGCATGGCATGGCTGCTGCCGCAGAGAAAATGGCGGCTCTCGCTAAGGCATCATGCCATAGCTACCCTGAATGACAAGAGATGAGATGTGTGTAGAGGGGGGTGAGAGAGAAGAGTGTCAACAAATGGCCATGAAGAAATATGGGTTGGTCGTCTAAAAGCTCTTCAATGTCACAGAGCAGCTTAGATTTTTTTTCTTGACCTTGAAAGGCCCTGTGCCATCGCTGCTCTCTCTGTCATCACTGAGTTGGCTTAAAAGAAAGGGAAATTGGTATCCTTTGAGGACAAACAGCTAGCATACCTTTTGGTAATGGAACAGAGAGAGCCTACGAAAATTATTGGAAAGTACATTTCCTTTTGAACAAGTCTGATCAAACAACCAGGATTTTTTTGGGAGAGGGGAGGTGTAAAAACAAGCTGTCATTTTTAGATCAAGCAAAGCATCTTTCACTGGCTTTCTCCAGAGAGAGAAGAAAAGAATGGTTAGGACCGTGGTGAACAGGAGAAAAATGGATGACATTATCTAAAGGTGACAGACAGAGGGAGGAATACATCCCCAGCAGCATGCCTAATGTTCCTCCATTTTAGGAGGGTTCAGTGAGAGAGCTCTAGTGTGCTCTGAATGACTAAGTATCTCTTCCTGATTGGACAGTGCCTGCTGAATTCTGATGTGATTCATTTGACTGACAGGCATCACCTAGGGAACTGGCATTCCGACTGATGGAGGTCTAGATTCATTGGGAAGTTAATGGCGATGGTACTTAGCCAAACCCCCTCATCCCTTCCCTCTGTTTGTCACCCATTTTACTCTTGTGTTCTAACTCTGTGTGCGCTCTCTCTAACAAGTGCATGTGTATCCAACAAGTACACATGCACACGCTTTGAAGACATATACCTCTTGCATCTCTTATGCATCTTTGTACTTGTTTGCTCCCTGTTTTCATGTATTTTTACCTCATATTAACAGGGCTCAGGTCAGAATCAAAATGAGTCATCCAATCAGAGTCTATGCAGCGTGGGCTCGCTCAGTGACAAGGAGCTAGAGGTGAGTCTGCATCACATATTAACAGGATTTTCTTATGCCGACCACCTTTCTGTTACTTTATCATACATTTGGTTGATTCACATCCACTGCTTTCCCGACAGACGCCCGAGAAAAAGGCGAATGACCAGAGAGTGAGAAAACGGAAAGCAGACCACTTTGACAGCAGCCAGGGTAAGTTTTTCCCTTTGCTACGATCCTCTCATCATGTATCCCAAATACCAGCCTCTCTTTGAACCCTGCCTCTCTCTTCCAGGCAAAGCGGGAGCAAGGGGGCATAAAATTAGTGATTATTTTGAGGTGAGTAGCACAAAATTGTTCAGTTTTTTTGTAGAGTGTGTGTGTCCAGCAGAGCTCATATCCTCTAAAATGCTTCAGTACTGGGTGCATAACTTTCCATACTTTGTTTCTAACACCCCTTTATAGCCACCTTGGTCTTTCCACTGAACTGCTTTCCTATTCGTCTCTCTTTACATTTCTGTCAGTTTGCGGGAGGTAGCGGTCCTGGTACCAGCCCTGCCAGGGGAATTCCACCAGTGGTCCGCTCTTCCCCACAACACTCCCTCTCCAACCCCCCTGTCACGGTGAGCATGTTTGCTCTATGGTCTGTCTCATGCCTTTTTTTTTTTTTTTCTTTCTTCTTAGCCTCTTAACACTCTTTCCTGCCATTCTCTCCTCTGTGCTTGTTATTAACACTAATTACAGGTGGGACGAATCTGATGTGTTCTGTCTAGTAACATTTAGTCACAAATGTGTGTTTTTAAGTCTGTTGTCATCATTGGCCCAAGTTCCGACAAAAGCTATAACCAAAGAAAGCAATCATGAAGAGCAACATGTTGTAGAAATGGGATATACTGATAAAAAATGCAAATACTTGCAATGCAAACACACACATACGGACAGACATTTAAATGATAACAGAAAAGAGTTTTGATTAACCTGTTGCACACAGCTTTTTTTTTTTTGTAAACTGGGGGCCTTCATCTTTTCAAATAAGATTAATAGCTCAAAAGCCTTGAAATAAAAAAATAAGTGTTTTTTCAGTGAGAATTTAGCACAGTCTCACATGCTTCTGATGGCTGATTTGAGTGTCTACTGGCGCTGGTCAGTATTTTTATGCAACGTTCTTGTGCCAGATTGGGCTCGTGTTTTATGATGACTGGTAGCTCCAGGTCTTTAGAAAGTCTTCAGTGTGATGGAATTCACAAATCAAGGCACCCTCTCAGTATGTGTAAGGTTTTCATTGGATGAATGTGTCTGCCTCCCAGGTGCAGCAGGGAAGCCCCTCCTCCATCAGCTCGGCCAACACAGAGCACTCGTCATGTTCACTGAAGCCTGTTTCTCTTCACGTGCTCCACAAAGCCACACAGGTACTCGACACAATATCAGGGTTGAGTGGATGTTTATGTGATTTAAATATACTACTACATTTAACTATACTACTACTACTATAATTTAACAGGGAGCTGTTAAATAGTTGCCATATAAGCCAATGAATTACTATAGTCATCAGCAACTGGAAGACATTGTTAGATGTCTCTACTTGTTGCACTGCATTTGTTGCTGATACAGAATGATGCGTCATTAATGTTTTGTCCTCACTGTGCCCTTTAGTCTGACCTTACTATAGAGAAACTAACAGCAATGGAGAACAACAAGAACTCTGACCTGGAGAAGAAGGAAGGCCGAATAGACGATTTGCTTCGGGTACTAATCTCATTACATTTCATCCCTGTCACTCTGCTTGCCATTTTCAATGGTTTCAAAAATATCATGTTCCCTGTCTTGATTTTTCTCTCAAAGCATGTTGGAGTTGGCACATTCCTTCTGTCTGTAAATTGTGTTCACTCTAAAATTGTGTTAATTCTTTTGGTATGCTTGTTTGTATGTTTGCTCCAGGCAAACTGTGACCTGAGGAGGCAGATTGATGAACAGCAGAGGATGCTGGAGCGATACAAGGAACGCTTAAATAAATGTGTGACCATGTCTAAGAAGCTGCTGATTGAAAAAGTATGTTTGCTGAATAGCACCATGATTTATTACAGGTTATCAAAGTGATTGGGTCATTTGTTGGTGTTCTTAAATTAGATTGTTTATAGTTAAGTGTGGAATCAACAAGCGCTGGTTTGATGCCTGTGTTTCTCTGCTCTTCCTTCAGTCAAAACAAGAAAAGATGGCGTGCCGGGACAAAAGCATGCAGGACAGGCTTCGACTGGGTCACTTCACCACAGTGAGACATGGGGCGTCTTTCACTGAGCAGTGGACAGATGGATATGCCTTCCAAAACCTCATCAAGTGAGCCTTGTCATGTTTTAACTTTAATCTTTGTCCTTGTTGTAATTGTGCTAGTTGAAGAGGTAAAATCAGACAAGAACAACATACTTCGCTATATATGATGGATATCATTAATTGTAATTAAATGTGCACAGTATTCTCATAGAAGAGGAAAGAGCTTAAAATAGATCATACACAGACAAACCAGAGAAATGAAATGGGTCTTTATGTCACTCTAATGTACCGTGTGTTTCCAGACAACAAGAAAGGATCAACTCCCAGAGGGAGGACATTGAAAGGCAGAGGAAGCTGCTGGCTAAACGCAAGCCGCCCTCCATGGCTCAGACTCCACCTCCAAGCCTAGAGCAAAACAAACGTAAAAGCAAGGCCAACGGAACAGAAAGCGAAGCGTATGATGCTTTTGATTATTTATCTTCTCTTTTATACCGGCTGTTTTCCTCTGCATTTGTGTTTGAAGTTGCACTTAGTTTGCTTCTATGTTCTCGCAGATTATCACAGGCAGAGTACCACGAGCAAGAGGAAATTTTCAAACTTAGACTAGGCCATCTTAAGAAGGTAATGCCCTTTATATTTGTGACACATTTTTGGTTTCAACATACAGTACTTACTGTGGTCTTTCTTTTGTTTTGTTGTTTTTTTTATTGCACAGCTTTTAATATTTCTCTTGTTGTCCTTTGCAGGAGGAAGCTGAGATCCAGGCGGAGCTGGAGAGGTTGGAGAGAGTGCGGAACCTGCATATTCGTGAACTGAAAAGGATCCACAATGAGGATAATTCCCAGTATGATTTCTTCTGCTATGTTCCTTTCCTAGTCAGTCTGTACTGATGTGTCCCTGTGCTCTGTCAAATTCCTGAACTGTATTGTTTTTGTTTTTCACCCTGTGCAGATTTAAAGATCACCCTACGCTAAATGACAGATACCTACTACTCCATTTACTTGGACGGGGAGGTTTCAGTGAAGTTTACAAGGTGAGAGAAACTTCACCTTTTCCTGTGAAGGAAAAAACATTTTGTATCAAGAGTGATAAGGGAAGATGTCAATCAGCTGACGTTTTACCCTATTTTCTTTTTTATTATTTTATTTATTCATTTTTTTGGTTGAATATAGTGAACACATATACAGCTGTTCTACAGACTTGAAAATGAGGTACAATATCATCTCAGTGTCACATGCCGATTTGGCGCAATCTCACACAATAGCTTTACAATAAATACCAGTTTTCTGCTGCTTAAATGTGACAGAAGTTGGTTCAAATCTGTGCTGAATTTTTTTTTAAATTGCAGTGTTGGAAACTAACTTGGCTGCCTGAGTGGTGCATACTTTGGAAAATACTTGAGGATGTGTGTTTCATTACATTACACTAAGTTGACATCAGCATTTCAAAGTAAATGATTGCGCCAGAATGTGAGAGTTGTTCCAAGACTCTGTTGTCACCTCTGTAAAAATGATGAATGAACAAAGCTGTTTAATGTGAAGCAAGAGTCTCACTGCAGCTAAAAACCAAGTCGTGCCAAATGCAGCTCATAACTAATAGGAGGAATTTATTTTGCAGGCCTTTGACCTAACAGAGCAAAGGTATGTCGCAGTCAAAATCCACCAGTTAAACAAGAACTGGAGGGATGAGAAGAAGGAAAATTATCACAAGTGAGTGTTCAGTTCTTAAAGCAATACAACATTATATTTATTGTCACACTATATGCAATATCTACTTTTTAAATGTAAATGTTGAAAATGCTCTTTGTTTCAGACATGCATGCAGAGAATATAGAATCCATAAAGAGCTGGACCACCCACGAATAGTTAAACTCTACGACTACTTTTCGCTTGATACTGACTCGTAAGTAATTTCATCTTTTAAATATGTGCCTTCCAAAAGTTATTCTCATGTTTATGCAGATGGTGTTAATTTTGAGCCAGAAAACAGATTTTTCAATACGTACAACCATATCTTTGTTTGGACTTGATGTACTAAATACTCACTCCTCCTTATCGTGGAGCAGGTTCTGCACAGTCCTGGAGTACTGCGAGGGCAATGACTTGGACTTCTACCTGAAGCAGCACAAGCTTATGTCAGAGAAAGAGGGCCGCTCCATCATCATGCAGATTGTTAATGCCCTCAAGTACCTCAATGAGATCAGACCGCCCATTATCCACTATGACCTTAAACCTGGTGCGTCTACACTCCACAGTCTGTTACACTCTAAGAGCGTGTATGATCTTGTTTCAATGTCCTTGGCACAGCATTACTTCGACTTAAATTAGCAGTGATACTGTTAAATTAACCACTTGACTCACTGCTGCAGCTATTTTAGTGTCGATACAGTTTTTATTCTGTTTACATACCACACGCAGCAGTTACTAACGAGCAGCTGAAGAGACAGACACACAGTAGGTTGGTTTTGGCATTAATAGTTATGAATTAGATATCATGACTGATTGGACCAAGTGGGATTGAATCTATTAAAATGTGTCCCGGTTTCTGTTGCCAGTGAAGGGTAAAATCATACAGTGTCTGATATGTGAACAATTTAGATGGTTTGGCCTCTAATCGTGTTGCTGCCTTTTATTCCATTTAGATTGATTTGAACGTGCTCAATTTTTACGTTGGAAAACAGACAATCACTGTGCAGTTGAATCATCCAAAGTATAATTGTCATTTTAGATTCAAAATGTGAATATGAATCTGAACTATGCAGACATTTAATTTCAAGTTTGTATATCCTTTCCTCAACCTGCCCAGGCAACATCCTCTTGGTGAACGGCACCGCCTGCGGGGAGATCAAGATCACAGACTTTGGCCTGTCGAAGATCATGGATGATGACAGCTACAACTCAGTGGACGGGATGGAGCTGACATCACAAGGAGCAGGGACATACTGGTAAGGTTGCAGGGATGCCATCATGTGTGATATAATAAACTGTGTTTGTTATTTTTACTGCTGAGCCTTGCATCAAGGAAGCAACAGATTTCTAGCACCTTCAGCCTTGCTACACACTGCCAAACTAACATTTAATCTCTGAAATGACTGTCCTATATCTGTACAAGCAAGTCAGTGAAATACCTTCGAAACACTTGGAAATTGTGCTTCAGGGAGTTTTGTGTAAATGTAAATGTTAAAGAGAAAATGTGTATGTGATTGTAATCAATATCTACAGATACCAATAATGTGGTATTGATATTAAATGAAAAAATGCTATGAAAACTTAACTACAGTACACCACATACCTCAGCATTTTATAAATGGATGCAGTGTTAGTTTCACTGTATGTACACAATGTAATATGTTCAGTAGGTTAAGTTCTTTGTCACATTGATATTAATATCGAAGTTGGAGATTGTGCATTTGTAAAGCAACACTAACTGTAATATCTACACCAAAGTTCAGTTGTAACTAAAAGGTGTTTGTCCACAAGATAGTTGGGACATGCATAGCTTTTCTCAAAGTGGTTATGATATTACTTAGATGTGTCTTGATGTACGGATGTACAGGGCTGTCAAGTGTGCAGTGTTGAATTAAATCACTCATCCTTCATACATGACGACAGAGAGCCCTCATGTTGAGGGGGAAAAAAGTTTTCATGTCGTTTTGACAAAGTGCACCTTTAAACTGAACAGTATAATTAGGTCTGTTGAAGTGATTCATGTTAATGTGGCCCCCTCTTTTCTCCTTCAGGTACCTGCCCCCTGAGTGCTTTGTTGTTGGGAAGGAACCACCCAAAATCTCCAACAAGGTGGATGTGTGGTCTGTGGGAGTTATTTTCTACCAGTGTTTGTACGGCCGAAAGGTAGGAGACGCTCACAGAAGAAAAGATTTTGTAACGAGACATTTGAGCTGATATTGAGTTCTAAAGTTATATTCTTATTTTAGTAAAGTAAAATAAATCCAGTGGGGGAATATGTACCCTGGTAACATGAATTAAATTTTAAATGTATGTAATTAAGCATTTGTATTATGTTTTTTTAACTGAAATGAACACCAACACACTTTAATTGTTTCTATTCTTCCTATTTATTTAGTTGATTTTTCGTCCACAAATGTTTTTTAATAATATTTCTTGTCCTTCTTTTTGCTCTCTAGCCCTTTGGCCATAACCAGTCTCAGCAGGACATCCTCCAGGAGAACACCATACTGAAGGCAACAGATGTGCAGTTTCCTCCTAAACCAGTAGTCACACCTGAAGCTAAGGTACTGGACTCCCTCACTCACTGCTTTGGTTAAATATCTAGTGTTTGCATCACATCTATGTGTTTTTAGGAGGGATTTTTTAAAGATTTAAAGATGAAATTATTTTATCAAAACATTGTAAAGACTGATATCTGCACCTGCTCAGTAATCCACTCTTTTCATTCTTTCTCCCTCCAGGCCTTTATAAGGCGCTGTCTAGTCTACCGTAAGGAGGACCGCATTGATGTGCACCAGCTGGCCAGTGACCCCTTCCTCATGCCCCACATCCGCAAGTCAGTGGCCTCCTCGGGCACTTTGGGCATGGCTGTTGCCTCCACATCCAGCTCCTCCAACAGCAGCGCCTCAAACTGAGCCCACACCCCTTAACTGACTGACAGAACCGTTTGCAAGAGTCGAGTGGGTGGGGGGCGACGCCATACTGTGTCCCCTCCTCCCAACAGCATCCCACCTTGCCATGAAGAGTCCAAGCAAAGCTGGTCAGACGACAGCAAGGGGTGCGTGAGAAGTTATGGATGGGTTGTGAAGGGAGACCATGTCACCCCTTCATCCCTCTCATGTCCACCCACCCCAGCCTACCTGTCCTCCCTTCTTTAAAGGGTGGTACTGCTCTGGGGGTCAAAGCCCTGGACGACTCGCACAGCAAGGGGCGAGGTTTGGCACTGTGTTGGTTAAAGGTGGGGTTCAGTGTTTGGGATTTTTCTTTTCTGCTTAAAAAAAAGAAAATAAAATGGAGTATAGAACTGCTTCAGCTTGGCCAGATGAAAAGGACTGCGGAAGGCCTCATACACATTCTCACTCACACACATACACCCCTGCATGAGCCATTCTGGTCTGAGGTAGTCTGAACTCTGCAAGCTCAAACATTTTGTTTGTTCTCATCTCCCTGAACCTAACTGAGAGAAACAGTCCGGCCTGTTATTGTATTGAACCCCAAATATCTATGGCACTATGTCATCTGACTTGCTGCTCTGGGATCCTCCACCCCCTGCTTAAATTCCAGACCCAGATAGTTTGTGACGAGGAGGGACAGAAGCTACTATCCCCTCCACACCCCTCCCTCCCATCTCCTCGTCAAACTCCTGTGACCAAAGCTTATAACTTCCAGCTGGTGGCAGTGTTCCACCTCAGTTTTTATATTGAATGGTTTTAGAGTTGTGTTACGTGATATGGAGTGGAAGCTGTTGAGGAATGACCCCTTTTACATTTTTTTTTACTTTTCAATTTAACCAGTTTTATGGAGAAACTGTTGTTTTTCAAGTTGCCTTTAATTAGAACTGTTACTGTTTTGATTGACCCTACCATACACACACATATTTATTTAGGTATGTTTTGAATTTATTTTTGGCCAATAAAATGCAAGTGACTGGTTTACCTTATAGTACTGTGGGGGAGATTGGGCCTTAGCAGACAGTTGCATAAACCATTAAATACTATTGGTTAAAATGTGTTTGTTGTTCTGGGCTTCTCTCTGACTGGGTTTACTTCTATCACTGCTTCTGTGAAGGATTAACTTCTGTGTACAACACAGCTGACAATGTAGTCATGAGCCTTATGTCTGTATTATGACTTAGTTTTTGTTCTTTTTTCAGTATGTTGGTTTTACAGACTATGAATCAAAACTACACTGCTCAAAAAAATTAAGGGAACACTTAAATCACACATTGGAGGTGTGTTGAAAGTCTTTACTGATGTACATTGTATGTCAATGGACACCAAAATCATCAACCCATTGAGGGCTGTCGCATATCGCACAATCACACCGAAAATCGGTGTCGGATGCACCAATACATAACGTCCCATAGGTGCTCAACTGGATTTAGGTCAGGGGAACGTGAGGGCCAGTCAATGGCATCAGTGCCTTCGTCATCCAGGAACTGCCTACACACTCTGGCCGCATGAGGCCGGACATTGTCCTGCACCAGGAGGAACCCAGCTGAACCAGCGTAAGGTCTGACAATCACTGAGGCTGTGACATGGAGATCTGTGCGCCCCTCCCAAGTATATGACGCACCGCCAAACCGGTCATGCTGGATGATGTTACAGGCAGCATAATGCTCACCACGGCGTCTCCAGACTCCTTCACGCCTGTCACGTGCTCAGTGTGAACCTGCTCTCATCTGTGAAGAGAACGGGTCATCAATGGTGGACCTTCCAATTCTGGTGTTCTCTGGTGAATGCCAATCAAGCTGCACGGTGCTGGGCTGTGAGCACCGGTCCCACTAGAGGACATTGGGCCCTCATTGAGTCTGTTTCTGACAGTTTGGTCAGAAACCAAACACACCAGTAGCTGGAGGTCATGTTGTAGGGCTCTGGCAGTGCCCCTCCTGTTCCTCCTCGCACAAAGGAGCAGGTACCGGTCCTGCTGCTGGGTTGATGCCCTTCTACGGCCCTGTCCAGCTCTCCAAAGCAGGTGAAACTGATTCACAATCACGTGTGCTTCCTAAATGGGCAGATTGATATTCCTGAAGTTTAACTGACTTTGTGTTGTACTGTGATGATTAAGTGTTCCCTTCATTTTTTGAGCAGTCAATAATCAAGAGAAGACTCACCAAGTGAGGGCTGGAAGTTCCTTGATGGGTTGGGTGTTTATATTAAGAATTCAGCTTTGTTTTCTGGTAAGTGAGTAAATGGGTCAGGAAACCAGACTGTGTATCTAGATTGTTATGTCACATTGACTAACCTGCTCCAGAAATGATCCACAGAAAGCAGATTTTATGGATGAATACAATATTTGTACAGGTCACAAGTCACATTAGTAAAGCCTCTTAAATCTGGTGGAGGTCTGGAGTCACCCTGATTCTGTCAGGAAAAGACAACAACATTAATACAAAAACACCAAAACCAATATTCAGTGGTTTCTCATGTGTCCTCTGCCTCTGTAGTGACATGTTGAATAATATTTGAAACAAGTAGATTAGTATTCGAGCACACAAACTGGCCTGTCTGCAAAACGTAATAGGCCACAAATTGAATATAGCTGGCCCAAATGCATTGGTAGCAGACACCCAAATGTGGATTTTTTTCATGTATAGATAGCAAGCAGCTCTCACTAGACACATACATGTTTATGTTTGTTAAACTATATTTTCCTTATGAGAAAGCTAAAGGAGACAGCTACTAAAGAGATACTAAATCGTATCATTGCCAAGTTTCAGCTCTCCACAGTTCATGAAACCAACCAAGAAAGTGTGATAGTGAAGTTACTGTACAAGTCTTTATTGGAATATTACAGGACAATTATGTGATTTTCTTTTTGGATTAATTTATAGTGTTTACCATGTCAGGACTCAACCAAAGTGACATTTTTAACATACAGTACTTGGCTTAGTTAAATTATGAATATAACTTGAACTTGAGAGCAGATTTTCATTAAACAGTCATACAACATACAAAATAGGAGTATCTAGAGAAAGGAACAAAACTGAGGCCTCAACATGAGTAACATATTAGGAACAGTGGAAATGTCTTACTTTGTCAAAATCTGTGGCCAAAAAAATAAATAAGTAACAAAACAGAAAAAGTCTTAACGAGTAAAGCTGACATTAATTTTTTCAGAAGTAGGCCTAATACTCTGATTCCTATTCCTTCAGTAGGAATCATGCTTATGAATGAATGACTACTAAGATTACATAAAGACTTTTTAAAATTATTTTAATTCAGATCTCAGTCTCTTTTTATCGAGCAATCTTTCGGCTTAACTCAGGTTTTCCTTTCATCACGAAGCTGGCTCACTTTCAACCGGATTATATCACCATGGTAACCTATAGTGCATGGCAAACCTGTTCAGGAGCAGGTTAACATCAGAGAATCAGCTCAAAACCTGTCAACAGCCCAAATACTGACCAATCGGATCACTGGAAACTTGCAGTCATCTTTCCTACAGGATCCTGAAAGGGGGAAAAGTACTAACTTTACAATAAAGAGCAATAGATATTTTTATAGATCAGCTGAATCACTTTGCTGCTCCATTCTTATGTGTCCACTCTGGTTTTGAAACTAACGGAAGGATAGTTTATGACAGTAAGTATAGGCTATAATGACGATTACAGCTGCGTTTTATTTGAGCAAAATGTCTTTAATTCCAGCCAGGATTCCTGACAGACTTGATGCGTTTACACTCTTAGTCACTGCAGCTCAGAAATATACTAGGAGACTTTGTGACAACTTCAACACAGAAACTCCATTCAGACTTCAAAATGTTCAGCTCAATTAGGACATTATTGAATATATTCATTTTTTTCACATATTTCATACTCAACTGTGACTAACTCCAGCAAAAGATTAAATACTTTGAAATGGAACCAGCTGACTGCTTCCTCTGCTTTGCTCATATTCATGAAGTCAAGTCCAGTGAAATCCTAGAACACATACATGTGTGGAGAATAAAGTTTTCGAGTTCACATGATCATTTGAATAAGATCCCCAACAGGCTTCGATCATGACTTTAATATTTATCATTTTAGTCTGTTATTTTTCTGCACCAGATACTTTTAGGATGAAAAACTATATTATAATCATGGGTTGTGCATTTAAAGGAGAAACCAACCCTTTTAAGAATTTACATTTCTTCTTCCTGTGCCCCGGAACAGAGTGGTCAGTATTTGGGAACATGCAGCTCTCTCCTCTACAGTTAGAGACCGAAAGGAGAGCCTTAAAATATGTGTCACCCCACCCTTCTCCCGGTGGACTTGTTGGTTATTGGACCCGGACCACCAGTTGGACCGCACTTCAGCCGAATCTCTCGGCCCAGACCCCGTCAAGTCTTTGCCAAAGTAATACGAACAACAGCATAAGAAGAGTAAACTGGGGAACAAACAAATGCAGAGACCGCTCTTACCTGTGTAACAATTCAGTAAATCGGGTGAACAGTAAACAGGACGTGCAGACAGTAGCTTTCTGGCTGGGCACATTGCCCACTGGGGGGAAAGCTAACCGCCTCCCCCCTTTAAAATTTAACATGTGCTCATTTAATTAGCTTAAATTTGAAAATTAGTCTGGTATAGTGGATGAATGTTTCCCATTCAATTATTGTTTTCTGACTCAAATGGAATGAAGATGTTGTTGGACACTTTATTTTACTGGCACATCATCAGCTCAGTGTTGCAGGGTTCTGCTGTTTCTGACATCCTCTCACATGAACTCGATGTTTCTGTGCACCGAGTGGATGCGTTCTGCTGAGGCCTGCATTTCCTGGGTTTTTAATTTTGACCCATGCCGCCCACATATCTGAACCAGTGGTGCTGTTCTTCTGAAAGAGTTCAGGGCTCTGCCTTCCACCTCTCCCATGTAGAGGTTTGTCACAAAAGAAAATACAGTTGAGCCCACTGGGGGCCAGCTAGCCGCCTTCCCCCGGCAGCACAGCTTGGTCCTCCCCAGACAAAAAGACATCTATTACAAAGCCTCACTTTTAATATCTGGGAGTTTTATCTAGTGTTTCTACAACTTTTTAATGTTTTCTACCTCTGTGATTATACACTGCTGTTCATGTGTCATCTCTCCTTAGACATTGTAAGGCTCAGTGAAGCCAGGAAACTCACAGACAGACAAACTGAGTTGAACTGGCTTAGCTCTGTGGGCCTCCAGAGGTCCCTGGACCTCATGTTGGGAACCACAAAAACACTGACACACACACACACACACACACACACACACTGTTGACGCTGCTCCATTCATTTCAGTCTCATCTGACTGTGAGGCAGACGGAGCTCTAGCGGCCAAACTCGCCACCAACTCTGCATCATCCGTCCTCAAAGTAAAACCCTCGGCCCGTTGCTTCTCGGGCGTCACTTTTTTCCCTCCCTTGGGTCTGTTTTTGCAACGTGTGTGTGTGAGACAGAGTGTGTGAGTCTATGTGTGCGTGTGTTGTAGTCTAGTTGTGAGCATGCAAGGCAACGAGCGTCACCGACACAAGGAATCAAGAGGAACATGGACAAATCGGCAACTTGTACTTTACAAATGCACTTTATATTTATTCATCTTTAGTCTGGAACTGAAGAGGAGCGTTTCAGGTGAGGAAAATCACAACTCTCGCTTCGTTTCATTCACGCAAAAGTCGAAAAAAAGACGGGCGGACTTCAAACCTGTGGTGCATGATTTTGTCTTTGCACCGACTTCTAGTCAGAAAAATGCATTAGAAAGCAATTAGTGAGAGCTGTTTTGTGCGTATTGTTGGTGCCTTGGTATGCCACGAACCAAAAGTCCGAGCAGTGAGTGGAAACAGATGTGGAGAGAAACGGGGGGGAGGAGGGAGGGGGAGGGAGGGAGTCAGGGGGGGCTGCAGGCTTTACTTTCTCTATTGTGATTTGAATTTATGCATAAAGTTGATCTAAAGCCGCAAAGCAACGCACTTTTTCCGCTTTGTGTTCTATGTTTGTGCCGGATGAGTTGTTATTTTGAGGCAGCACCGTACAAGTGACGCGGTGTGACGCTTCACTGGGCAACCTGAGGGCAGACGTGACCTTTACATCCTGTTACAGGCTGCAATTAACACGTTCAGTCCAGTCCTGAACAGCTACCACTCCATTACATGTTATGGGATGGTGTGTAGGGTAAACCCACCCTAACAATGTTTTGCTGTACAGATTAGATTGACGTTTAGATTGACGTTTTCTTTTATAATCATATGATCAATTAACCTTTTGTGTTATGGCCAGATAATTATTATTCCCACTGCTTTTGCTTGGAAGTCAGAGTTCATCAACTTCACTCTCCTGTCAGTGACTTTTCTGCTGCGCTGACAGTGAATGAGATTATGAAGTGGTTGCATGGTTTCTTTTTCATCATGGATAATCAGATATATAGAAAGAGAATATAAGTAGTCAGTATTAAATAATTTAATTGTTGGCTGAATATTGTAAAACCTGGGTCTTTGGCCACTATAACACAGACAGACGTATGGAAAGTGATTAACCACCTGTTTTATAATCTATTTTTAATTTACTCCTTTTACTAAATTACTACAATGTGTTTTCATGTATCATCACATGAGGCCCAGGACACCGTCAATTAATTTACCTCATTTTTGTTTGATTAAAATACTGACATTATGTGTGTTTACACCCAACACAACCTAAATAATCTGTTGCTCTCTTTGCCGAGGCCGACTTTCTTAATTTAAAAAAAAGAGAAAATGACTTGCACTCATCTGCTGTCAGATTTCCCCTGTTGCTGAAGTTGAGAATCTCCTTTCAATCACTCTGAGAGCAAACAGATGAGATGCGACAGGATAGAAGGAATTGTTGATTTGTTTTATGAAATGTTGTCTCTCTGGATTTGTTACGTGAATTGTTTTTCACTTTCCACCCGCCAGAGTTTAACAGTGAAAATATCGTTTGATCTGGAGCAGCTCAGCGTGTTGTCATGAACTTCCTTGCACTGTGTGATATTAAAAAGAAATTAGTTTTGGTCTTGTCCTGCACAGCGTCTCGTCACCTTGATATGTGTGTCGCAAACAGTAGAGGAAAGATGAACTGTGGCAGTGATGATACTCAGGATCGTTCATGGGCGATTCAGATATTTTTCCCTGCTTCATGACTGACAGAACTGCAACAGGACGGAGTCTATTCGAGCATAAGACTTAAGATTCAAACTCTGTGGGATGATAGTGGCTCTTCAGCTGCTGTGTTGTTCTTAAGAACCCAGACAGTAAGTTGATCATTATCTCACACTGCTCTGATTCAGCACTGCTCCAGCTTAACCGCTGATTTGCATGTATCTCTGACCTCGCTTCTGATTACCTGCAGTGTGATCCGTCGTTACCTCCATTACACTGTGCAGGAGTGTGGGAGCGATGGAAAGTTTCAACAGCGTGCACTTACTCTCGCTGCGGTTTCTGAATTTGAGGTGCACTTTCCCCAAATGTTCCAGTTAGCTCTGTTTCTGAGTGTGGCTGCAAAATGCAAATATGCCATTTCCTCCGATGGACCCTCTCCGTCTCCTCTCCCGTGCTTCTTGGATGAGGTAAAAACCTATCCTCAGCTTGTGTTGCCTCAGAGGCCGGACCACCATAAAACACCAAAGAAACAAACACAGCAGGCTGGAATTTCCTGCCTATTTGTTGGTTGCAATTTTATCACACTGGCCGGTTAAACAGCTTTTTTTCCCCTTATCTCAGACATCTGTCAAAATAGTAAAATGTTATGGAAACCCCCTTCTGCTCATACTTCAGTTCAGATCTTTAGATATATGTTAAGAAAAACAAATGGATGGAAAAATCTATTTAGTTTTAATTACCTGGAAATGAGTCACACTCATCCACCAAACAGACACCGAGAAGTTTGTTGTGCTCACACAATATCTCAAGCAAAAACTTGCTATCGATTAATCAGTTACATTCCTCAGTACTGTCCTCAAACCTGGTCCAACACATGACCGTATTGAGGAGGTGGAGGTTCTGGGAATATCTGCCTCTCTTGGCGAGCATCGCCGGTTGTTCTTGGCCTTGAGTTTTTCAGCCTCTCTTTCTCTCTCTCTCTCTCTCTGTCTCTCTCTCTCTTCAGCAGGAAACTGTCTCCAGCGTTGAAAAAAGGGGTGACAGGGCAAAGAAGAGGATGAGATCACAGCAGGAGAGCTGTTGTGGCTTAGCTTTCACAGGGCTCAATGGCTTAAAGTTAATCTGGAATTCTGCACTCTCTCTGATTGCCCGAGAGTTTTCTCACATCAAACATCCCGTCGTGTCCCCTCCAGACTGGAATTAAAACTTCTTTTTGAATTCGCCTCTTGCTGTCTGGAGCTCCAGCCTCAGGTCCTCTAGCGGCTCTGTAGCTTTTTGCTTGGAACTTCTCATATTGTCACCATATTATTATTGAGTTTATATTCACACACTGAAGTGGACTCAAACACACACACACAATGTATTGCTGTTTTTTTTTTTTTTCTGGGATTGGTCTGGTGTGAAAATCTTCCCACGGGCTCCAGTGAAGCCGACTCTGTGGTCTGTTTCTAGAAATTTCATTCCCATTGTGAAAATGACACAATGGAGATTTATTAGCATGTGTGCGTGTCGCCTGGTGGACCAGTCAGCCTTATGTAACTCCAGCTAAACAAGTATCAACATGGTTTTTACTTGCGATGGGATTTTATTGGTTGTTGTGACAGAGATCACATGGAGAGAAATTTTGTCCTAGATGGTTGAAATGAACGACACTGAGGGCCAACGCAACATGTTCTCTGTGATTTTAAGAGCTGAAGCGATTAGCTGATCAATCAACTCATCAATCGACTTGGTTTTCTTTGTGTTCTGTGACAATAAACTGAAAATGTATCAGTTTCTGATATATTGATGATGCCGGGCAGACAAAAAACTGATAGAAAAGTTTTCACTATTTTCTGATGATTATCAATAATGAAGTGAATTGTTAGCTTTTTAATCTGAGCTGAAGAGAACTCGAGAAGGTGTTGTGAGATCAGTGATGTGGTTGCCTTGAAACATTTGGACTCAATGGATCCACCACACAGTGATTTTCCACAGAAACAAGTCTTTGCTTGCATTTTTTTAATATTTCATCCAGCTCTGGATGAATGATCCAGAGTAACAGCCTCATGGAAAGATAGTTTTGTCACAGGAGCAACTGAGATGTTTTTTCTGTTACAGTAGGTTATAGTTTGTTTTGAAGCTCTCCGAACAGGATTTAAAGGATTTGGTGTCCCTGTTAGACAACACACCCACTCTGATTCGACTCTTTCATGATTAAAACAATGAACCGGTAGAGAACAGGCCCAACAGCTGGGTGTTGCTCACTGTAAGATGGATGGCTGTATAAAAAGATCAGGGTGGTGATTATATCTGATTACACACACAGCGCTTTCAAACTTATGCTGAACCGCTCTGTTACTGTGTTTGCTACCGACCGAATGAGCTAACACTGCTTCTGAGAAACCAAACCACAGAGCCAGAGTGCAAGAGAAAAGGGGCGTGTCGGTCGTCTCCTCCAGATTACAGGGATTTTTATGGGGCTCTTCATGAGACTCCATTGTCTCTGTGTCCATAAAGGCAGCACAGGAGGTGCAGAGCGTTTGAGCTGAGAGGTAGGGGGAAACGAGGGATTCAAGCGGGCTCAAGTCTCCACATGTGAGAGTCGTGTTTTTCAACCAAATGCCCAGTGATCTTTCCCACCTACCCCACTTCCTGGCCTCTCACAGGAGCCCGCCGAAGGAGGAATGCTGAGGCTCTCTTGCTGTCTCTCCTCTGAAGCTCAGGTCTCAGAGAAGAGATTCATGTGTATTTTGGGGATATGTTTTTTTTTTTTTTTTTTTTTAAGCAGTTTTAATTTAGAGTCACTCCTACACTCCTAACATGCATATCTTTGTCTTTCTTCTTTCTCCCACCTTCACACACGTTCGCTACCACACACCAGCACATTCACAGTCCTGGCTTCTTGGTTTCCAATCTCTAAATCCTTCAAGAAAAAAAGAAAAAGAAAAACAGAAGTGAAGCAAAACCACACAGTTTTTTTGGAGAAAGGGTGTTGGGTTTTTGTTCCCGAAATTCCAGTCACTGCGTCTGGCGTCCAGCCTCTGCTCTGGATGTGTTAAGTTCAACACGTTTTTTTAATTTTTAAAATTTTTTTCAGGGACTCTTTCTTTTTTGTTAACATTTTATTCATTTTGGATTTAGGAGATGTGTATGAGAATAATGTAGGGCTCTGTGGGTAACACCTTGCAAACAGATACAGCTCCTCGGAGAATCGTACTGCAGTGAAGCCTATAAAGAAATCAGTGTACAGTAGTGAGAAGTCAGCAGACTGAAAACACTTCCCCATTTCACCCCCCGAGGATCATTACAGTTTCGTCATATTAATCAAATTTAGACCTGTTAACACGTTCAGTTACACGTGTGAGTCACTCTACAGAGACCCGTGATAAGTGTCATTATATATTTATTCCCCAAATGCACCAACAGCTGCTCTCTCTCTGTGGTCACAACCAGGAGACCCAGACACCTCAGACTGAACAGGGAGAGAGGCCAGTCCAGGTTAAACAGGGTGAATTCTTGAGACCTGGTGAAATACTTCGACTGTAATTGCTAACCTTGCATTAAAAACATGTGCAAGCACTTTTCACAGTTAACTGCATGTCATTTAAATTAGTTCCTGCTGAGACCCCTGTCATATAATGTTTGTACAGGATTGTAGGATTATTACAGGATTATTAGAGGATTAATACCACTGATGTGTATTACACAGGAGGGACTCAGAGTCGATATAACCCAGCACTGCATCTATTATTGGAGATATTGATCCGGGCCCTGACCTCATCTCTTGCCACACTAGCTGCCAACATGGGATCCTGTTTTCATCAGCACGATCGACTTATGCCGTTGTTTCCCTCTCTCTGCACAGCGCCGCTGGACTCTGACGACTTTGCTTTCTTCCATGAGGGCACCCGAGGGTGCCTGGGGGTGCAGGATCACTCCCTCATCCTGTCAGCCTCCTGTGAGGAAGCCAACCAGCGCTGGAAGTGGGTGACCCGCGGGCGCCTGTTCAACCTGGGCTCCTCGCTCTGCCTGGGCGTGACCACGGGTAACTTCACCTCCAGGTCGGACAGGTCTCCTCTGGGTGTGTACACCTGTGACCGCGAGCCGCCCAGAGTGCGCTGGACCTGGAGCTGTGGCCAGATGCTGGACAACCTCAACAACTACCTTCCCTCGCCCTCGATTTGGAACTCCTCCTCAACCGCCCCCCCCTCCAATCTCAAATGGACTGTGTATGGTGGTGTGCAGGACCTGTGTGCTAAGACATATCGCGGTAAGCATAATCAAAGTAGTTCCCATCTTAATGGCAAGGCTGCTTCAGACTGATGTAGAGTCTTTACCTCTTGCCATTCATTCTCATGCAAAGTACCTTCACTTTTCAAACCATTAATCTTGAGCAACGTTTAATTTTATATAGAAAACACGATGGATACATACAAACATACAAGATACACACACTTAATGTGTCGTACTTGGCTAATCAAGTCTGTAAATGAATTTCTATTATACAGGGAGGTGATCGCATTCATTAATCCAAAGATGGAGGAACCTAGAAATAAAACAAGACAAAACTATTTAGAAATAAATAATGACTACAATGATATACGAAAAATCAGAGATGAGATCACAGATGTTGCGCCCATTCAAAGAGTCTGCAACTCATTCTCATCTCCCCAGCTGTAGTGACCCAGTTGCTCCTCCACTGTATGTTTTGCTGCCTCAGTGCGGCGGACAGACCCGCTGTTGTGGATGCCACAGCTGTATCTGATCAAATGGTTGCTTTTAGGGAATCTTTTAGGACAAGTGGCTGTCTGCCAGTCAGAAAGCCAAGGAAAACATAGCCGGTGTTTGTAAACTGCAGTAAACACGCAGAGTCGTCCCTTCCCTCAAGTATAGTTCTATTTATATATAGTTTTCAGTCCCGATTAAATCCGACCAGGGTGGTTTGCAGCTAAGCCTCATTTCCGCCGTCAGTGCCGCTCTTACCAATATCAAATGTCACAGTTGGTTGTTGACAGACTGCACTGTGCCGCTCACGTAGGAGTCTGTAGTTAACAGGCTCTGCTCAACTGCAATTAAAACCAGTTCTGACATGAACGTAAGACCAGAAAATCTCCGCTTTACTTTCTTCTTCATCCTTCCTCTCCTAAGTCTCCTGGTTTTTTTGTTTTTTTTTATGGCAAGGGAATTAGGTTGCATTGACATTTTTTAACTTTCAAGTGCCGATCTTCACAAGTTTCTTTGTGAAGTCAACTTGCTGCTGGAGAGGAGAATACCTCTGACATTAGTCAGCCGGCGAAGCAGCTCCACTGAAGCCAGACAGCAGTGGAGTGGAGAAGAGGGAAGTCAGGGAGGGAGCTTCAGAAATCTTTTCCTCACTCGTTTAACATGTCTGCCCTACTTTCCATTGGCCTAACTTGTTTTGGTAACACTACAGATCCAGCCTCTCCCTCTCTCCCTCTCTCTCCCTCTCTCTCTCTCTCTCTCTCTCTCTCTCTTTCTCTCTCTCTCTCTCTCACTGTTGCCCTTTTCTTCACACCATACTAGACTGGTGGAAAGTAGAGACTCCTGTAGAACGGCAACCTCAGGGCATTTTGTCAAACTGCAGAAATCAGATACAGATTATTAATTAAACTGGCTTAAAAACTGCATTTTATCACTTCAACATCTTTGCTTTGGAGAATAAACATTTCAGTTTTTCTCTAAGTCCATAGCTGTTGATTCTGTTTTCACGTAAAGTTCACCATAAAAGCTACGTAGTTTTCCTAATAACAGCTGTTTTTATTTGTTTACTCTTCCCTCTGCTGACCACTATTGGACTTTGTTGTTTTGACTGGAACATCATCCTCTATTTCCACCCTCTGTTTGATTACACAAGTTTCTGAGAAAACAGATAAGGTATTTGAGTTCAGCGCAGTGTGCAGCCTTGACTTTAGACAACACACGCCAGGCACAGCTCTGCTGCCGCATGCGGGGGTTTAAAGGCTCCCCTCTCTTTGCTCTTTGCCAGAGATCTATACGATCCAGGGGAACTCTCACGGCCGCTCCTGCTACCTGCCCTTCCTGTATGACGGCCAGTGGTTCCACAGCTGCACCAGCATCGGGCGTGAGGATGGTCACCTCTGGTGCGCCACCACCTTCGACTATGGCAAGGACGAGCGATGGGGGTTTTGCCCGGTCAAGAGTGAGTCATCACTTTGCAAGTTCAGCACGGTGTTGTTTAAACCACTCAGCTCACTGGAAACGTTGCCAGAAACTCAGTCAGCCTCCCCACAGTTTCCTCCCACTTAACTCTTGTTGCCTCCTGCGTTCTCCTCTGGCCTAACTGGCCCCTTATCTTTCTCTCTTCCCCTCACTGTCAGGCGGCGGCTGCGAGACATTCTGGGATACTGATCCGCTGACAGACAGCTGTTACCAGTTTAACTTCCAGGCTACGCTGTCATGGAGCGAGGCTCGGATCAGTTGCCAGCAGCAGGGGGCAGACCTGCTGAGCATCACCAAGCTACATGAGCAGACCTACATCAATGGTAAAGTCAATGTACTTTTACGTGAAGAGATGTCCACTCCTGCTGAAGCTACTTAAATGCATTTTTTTTTCTGTTGTGATAAAGTCTTCATATAATCATTTACACTGGTTGTTATTACCTATTAACTGGTCCTCGACATAACACTTAATCACTGTATATAGACACAGTTTATCTGAACACAATACATCAGTAAATAAAGCCTCAGAAACATGCAGCAAGCCCAAATCAATCAATAATGAGCAAACAGTTAAACTACTGCTTTACACACTGCTGTTCAAAGGTAGAAAAAAAATAGGGTTTTTCTTTATTTTGAGATTTTCACCATTAACTGTAAATAAAGATGGACGTAGCCTCCGTGGCATCACTCTGAAGAACGGTTTTGAAGCTCAGAGTGGGCTGCTCCACGGTCGCCATTTTGGCAATGCCTGACTCCGCCCCTAACTCCCGACTAATCCAACAATCGGGAAAGAGGTGGGGCGGGTGTGGAGCTGAGACTTCGGTGCATGCCAGTTTGTGGCAATCATACGCTCACCCACCTGTCACTCAAAGCGACACACCCTCAATTATACATAACTTTTGGTCTCTATAGCTAATTTCCTCCTTCATCACAACTGTACGAGGAGGATGGATTTTTAACTCACCTGTTTATATTTTTATGAAGGTTTAAACTGTTGTATGTACCCGGCTGTAAACATGTTTATTTCTGCTGTGAAGTTGGACATTTTAACAGAGTCTATGAGGATTGACTCGTGTTTGGAGCCAGACTCAAGTGGCCATTCGAGGAACTGCAGTTTTTTGTTACTTCAGTGTCGGCTTGATTTCTCAGCCCTGGAGAGTGCTGCTTGATTTTGCTTTTTTCCTGCGGTGCAATATGACATTCAAAAAGACTCAAAAGCAGGAGGTTGTTGCTTGATTTTCACACTCGTCTCATAGGTTCAAATTCAGCCTCAGCTCTCATGTCAGAAACAGTGACTGTAGTAAACTCCACAATAACACCTTTAAAAAGGAGGCTATGTTACCATGTCTGTCACAGTCTTTGTTTCTTAGCTTACCTATGACGAATAAAAAGAAAAAAGAAAAATCAATAGCACTGAAATGTGCTGTGCAGCATAATGCCTTACTGGCAAACACAGACTGTTTGGTTTGCTCATTCACTCTCCCAACAGGAATAATTGATTTTCTGGGGTGTTGTGCCCCCGCTGCCAATATCAGGCCACGCTTAGGCAATTCATACACAACTATTCTGCCATTTACCCAGCCGCATGTTGACAGTTCAAATCATGGCTGACCGGAGAGGCTGTGAGGTGTAAGTGGAGGCACAGTATTGAGTGTTTCCTTGTGTTGTACACAGAGAAAGCCGACTGACTTTGCTCATGTCATGTTTTATAGCATCTGAGGAAGGTGTTGTGCTGCTGTTGCAGGTTTACTGACTGGCTACAGTGCTTCTTTGTGGATCGGCCTCAATGACCTGGACATCAACGGAGGCTGGCAGTGGGCCGACTCCTCGCCTCTTAAATATCTCAACTGGGAGCAAGGTTAGCCTTTAAAACCAAATCAACCTCCCCCCCCCTTTCTTTTATAAACTTAAAGCATGATATTTTTTTTATTTCCCACAGAAGGCTGAATGAGCACGCTTTCTTCATTTTTAGCAACGCTCTGCTCGGAGTTCAAACACACACTTGGCAGCCGTCTAGTGCAGCCACAGTCTTTTACTGTTGACCACCAGAATATTTGAGGGGTTAAGTGCCTCGAACAAGGGCGTCTTGACATTAGTGATGTTCTGTAGAGGTTTACATTTCTTACTGTCATCCTCAGACCAGCCAAACCACGCTGAGGAGGAGAACTGCGCCGTGATCAGGACTGAGTCATCGGGTCGTTGGCAGAACCGCGATTGTTCTGTTGCTCTGCCATATGTCTGTAAGAAGAGGCCCAATGCCACTCTGGACCCCTTCACTACAGGTCAGTGTACAGGCCTTAGTCCATCAAAGGGAAGTACAGCAGCTACAGTCATGCCACACGGTTTTGTCTTTTTGCTCCCACAGACTCGTGGGCAGATGATGAGAAGTATGAGTGTGATGTGGGCTGGCAGGCCTTCCAGGCTGGCTGCTACAAGCTGACTTCAGAGAAGACTGATTGGGATACAGCTCAGAAAACCTGTCAGAAGATGGAGGCCAACCTGATCAGCATCCACACCCTGCCTGAGCTGGAGTTCATCCTGCGCAACTTGAAGAGAGGTGATTTATTCTTTTTTTTTTTTTTTCATAGTTCTGTAACTTTCCCTCTGAATTGCACTGCTGTCAGGAGCCAGAAATGAAACGAAAACCCTCACAAATCATATTCATCATTCACTTTGTCTTTGTTTAATCATTGTTCCTGACACATCAAACTCGTATTTCAACCTTAAACTGGCCTTCTGTTAACCTGCTTTCTTTTCCTGTGCCTCTGGGGTTCCCACTCATCGTTGAATCAAAGGAATAAATGAATGTACATTTTCACAGATATACTCTCGACGGGGATTTTGATGTTTTTCTGTATAAATGTAGAGGAAAAAAGAAAACATCACGCTCAACCAAGAACAAAAAGAAAGAACAGGAGTGCATGTAACTGATTTTGAAGTGCAGCAGGTTCACAAAGAGTTCACACACTCAAATCTACCACAGCGCTCTTTAAATTCTCTTGTTCAGTTTGTACATGAAGCTCAGTGGAACAAACACACCAATATTTCAGCTGTGCAATATCAAAAAAATGGAATTAAAAAAGCTTCCTGATAGATTTGGATATGTTTACTGATAAATATTAACTGTATTAAGTGATGGTTTCCAGCTGTTTTCCTACATTACATTATTTGCCCATATCTTCAGCTCAGCTGTCATGGAAACCAGACTTGTCCTGAGCTGAAAAACAGCACATGAAGTGAGGAAACTAATTTTTAGGTCATGGATCCAGCTCCAGCTTAATTATTGAACCTGATGGAAAATGTGAGAATTTTATATGAAGGTCATAGTTGGATACTGTTTCTTTCTTGTCCTCCTAACCCGACTGTCCAATCTGTGTCCTCTGTCAGACATCGACCAACTATGGATAGGGCTCCATGACACTGACATGCAAATGGACTTCCAGTGGACCGACCACACACCCGTCATCTTCACCTACTGGCACCCCTTTGAACCCAATAACTTCCGCAACACCCAAGAAGATTGTGTCTCCATCTGGGGATCTGTGAGTGACCCCCCCCCCGCACCCTCGAGCTGACCCCCGAAGCCCCCAGGGCCTCGTTCACCTCACAGTAAAGGACTCTCACTGTCAACGATTCTCCTCCATTTGTATATATTTAACAGCTGTGCTCTCTCTCTCTGTCTGTTTGTGCCTTGCTTTACATGTGCAGGAGGGCCGCTGGGACGACAGCCCTTGCAATATGACCCTGCCCTCCATCTGCAAGAAACCAGGAACAAAGAGTGACGGGAAGCCACAGCACCAAGACTGCAAACAAGTATTACTCCTTTTCTCTCGTTGCATTCGGTGCCTCACTTTTCCCTTGACCTTTTTTTACGCCATAAAGACTCATATTCAAATCTCCTGCTGCATTTCAGTGCTCTTACTGCGGCTGATGGTCTGTAGTGTTACAGGAAGCATAATTATTATTTTTAAATATTTCAGCCATTCCTTCATCTTTGTCCCCCTTTTCCCAGAGCTCCCCTTCATCGCTCACCCAGCTCTGGACATACACACACACACACACACACACACACACACACACACACACACACACACACACACACACACACACACACACACACACACACACACACTCTCTCTCTCTTTTGGCTTAACACATAGTTTTCCAAGGCCAAAACAAGGTGAACACAACACACATTATGTTTTCTAATCTTCATTCAGCAAGTGTACACAGTCCAAACAGCATTAATATGCGATGTCACGCCCGATGCTCATACCCACATGTGGAATTGAATCACATCTGGAAGGTCCATCCACAGCTCTTTGATTTCACACTTCATAATTCTCTCCCAATGAAACCACACAGCCTCTCATACCTGACCTGTCCCTACCTGACCATTGCTGAAAATATACAGTGTGTGTGACACAGGGGATTATCATAGTGTGTGTCTGTATGCCTCTGTGCCCTTCAGCGCCGCTATATTTTTGCGTGTGCGTTGATTTACGATGCAAATGATCTGAAAGTGGAGGGTCTCGCTGGTTCTCAGCTGTTACATTCAACAAACGTCTCTGTATGGACGGACCATTTGTTTGGTGTAATGAATCTCAGCCCGTCTCCGTGGGAGGTGGGAGGTGGGAGGAGGGAGGAGGCATTATGGGTGGTAATGTGTCAGGGGTCATTTGGCCTGGCACACGCTGCAGGGCCCCCGTGGCAGTGCGGCTTTGTTTCGAGCAGATGATCTCACTCTCACGCAACATGTGAAACAACAGCGTCAGAGAGCCCGCTGACCGTTTCAGCAACGTTACACCACACGAATCCCCCGAACCATTTACCCCATCCGGCGCTGAGCTCATCTCTCAAAAAAACCTAATGGATTGCTCATTACTGTAATGTTGCCATTTTACTCACTCACTGGAGCAGCAACTCCTCACACCCTCTACTTTCTTTGCTTTCTCTTTCCAAAGATAGTGTTCGGTTGCTTCATGTGTGATTAAACAGCGGGATGAGAAAGCACTGATTGCTAATGTCAGTGGCAGCCTCGGGTGTAAGCAGCTGCTGAGGCCCCTCAGCCACAAGGGGGGTGTGGGCTGAAATAATTGAAAATGTGAACTCTCTGGGATCCTGTCTTCATTTTTGTGATTATTTAACTGTTTGAAGATAGATATACGCCAGATGTTCAGATGTTTTTTGGATTGGAAATTACAAATTTTGGAGGCACTTTCTAGAGGAAAGACGAGGCTGATTTGCTAATACAAGAAAAGAAGCTTCAATTGTGGGAATATTTCCACTATGAAAACTCAGTATATCCATTTAACCTTTATTTACTCCGGTGAATCCCACTGAGATAGAAATCTCATTTCCAAGAGAGACCTGAATGTACATAAAAAACCAAAACAATTCATGAACAGACAGTCCAAAAAGACTTTACAACACACTTTAAATAACAAACAATGAAATTACAAAATTGTAATAAAAATAATACACAAGGGAAATTTAAAACATATAAGATGCCAAGATTATAAAACACAGTCTCAGCAGACAGTCTCATCAGCTGAAACAACTGCATGCTGTTTTGGGAAGGTTTATGATGTTGTTCCTAAAAAGTGGATAGCTTATAAAACTATCCATTTCTGCTCTGTAGCTTTTTCCATGTGTCTGGGGCATTGGCTCCAAATACAGTCTTCCCAAATTCAGACTTTACCTTGGGTACAAGGAGCATTAGCCGTTCATGTGACCGAGTTTGGCGCGTACCAACTGATCTGACCAAGAGAGACGTAAAATACGATGGCAGTAGACAAATTGAGGGTATGTGGTTGAATAGTCATACTGGTGAAATCAGGTGTGGCATTTGATAACATTACCACACACAAGGAGAAATACTTCTATTATTGTCACGTTAGGGTAATAAGCTGTCAGTCAGCAGATGCTTCATGTTTTGACTGTAAGACAGAAAATAAAGACGAATGTTAAGGAGATGTGAGTTTCAACGGATCAAGCCTCTCCTACATGTTTAATTGCTTTGGTTTCCGTCGTCGATGCCAAACGTGGTTGCGCAAAAAGCCAGAGGTTGAGCTCATTCACACAGAGCTGTATACAAACTGTCTCGCACTTGTCATTTTTTGCGCAATACCTCGCCCCTCGTGACCCTGTGTGATTTGGCTGCTCTCTGCGTCTGTACACATCCGCAACTACGCTACATGAGCTGGCAGCAGGGACTGAAGCCAAGGAAAAGTTACTTCTGCATGCATAGATTCTTTTTTTATTCTGCCCTCTGGGATAAAGTCGGACTTCTTTCTGTTTTGACTGATAGATTGTTTTCTGAGATACCTCTGCGAGGGAGTTTCAGGTCTTGTTTGTCTGTGCTAGTTAGTAGAATTTGTTTAAAAGTGCTTCATAGATGCGACTGAAATTTAGTGGATGTTTAAGGGCAGATGAATAAAGTGATTACTGTTTGAAGTGGAACGAATAATGCCTCTGCCTGAAAAAAAGTTCTATGTTATTTGATGCTCTATTTTCCCTGAACTGTTCCAGTTTGTTGTTGGCCTAAGCGAGCGGTGTTACTGAAACATTTTCACAGTTTAACCCAGGAGTCATGAGTCTGACTCACTGCAGATTTTGCGCCGTCCCTCCAAACACAAAACATTATCTGACAATCTGCATGAGCATGTTCTCATGTGTATTTTGATGCACATACGGATCCGGATTTCAAATGATTGAATTTGAAAATTTAAAGAGTTGCTCAGCCTCGGTAGAAATTTCCACTCTTTCATAGGTTTCTTTTTTAGGGTTTTTTTCATCTCTTTTTTCTCTTCTCCTTTCTTGTCTGCTCTTCTCCTTTCTTCTGTTCCCTTCTTTTCTCCTTGTCTTCTCTTCTCCTCTCCTTTCTTCTTTTCTCTTCTCCTTTCTTGTCTTCTCTTCTCTTTTCTTTTCTTGTCTGCTCTTCTCCTTTCTTCTCTTCTCTTCTTTTCTCCTTTCTTCTCTTCTCCTTTCTTCTTTTCTCTTCTCCTTTCTTGTCTTCTCTTCTCTTCTCCTTTCTTCTCCTCTCTTCTCCTTTCTTGTCTTCTCTTCTCCTTTCTTGTCTGCTCTTCTCCTTTTTTCTCTTCTCTTCTCCTTTCTTCTCTTCTCTTCTCTTCTCCCCCTCCCCTCCCCTCTCTCCTTCTCTCCTCTCAGGGTTGGAAATGGCACAGTCCAGCTTGTTACTGGGTGGGAGAAGATCTGCTCACCTTTGATGAGGCCAAGAAATCCTGTGAGGACCATGGAGCCGCCCTTGTTACCATTACAAATAGGTAATGCGCAGCAACAAACACATACCTTCACACACACACACACACACACACACACATTCACAACTGTTCCCTTGCAGCAATTCAAAGACATGACAGCGTGTTCGGTCACTGCTACCGCTCCTATAAGCCCCTTTAAACCTTCACAGGTTCGAGCAGGCCTTCGCCAACAGCCTGTTGTTCGATCGCTCTGGAGATTCCTTCTGGATCGGCCTCCGCGAGCAGAACAACCCCGGCTCTTTCCAGTGGCTCAGCGGCGATGAAGTGTCCTACACCAACTGGAATCGAGACCAGCCAAGTAGGTCATGACACGTCATGCTGAAATGAGTTAGTGAATGAACGAAAGTAACTTATTGGTAGAAAAAAAAAAAAAATAGACTGTCATGTTTGTGGTTTGTCAGTTTTAATGGATGTAAATTATTGAGTGAAAGAGAAATCAGATTTAATACCACCTGGAGCTCAAACTGCATAAGTACATAAGGTTTTTATTTTGGTCTACCTGATTCTGCTCTACTCTTTTATATCTTTTACAGCGTTTTTATTGTGTTTTATTTATTGGTTGTTACAGTATCTTCCCTCCATTGTGTATCCATGTCTTTGTCCTTGTTGCCATGATGAGTTCACTTCCCTGAGGGGATTATTAAAGTTTCATCTAATCTATAGCTGGAGATTTTCAATTGCCCAAATCATGAGTTGTATTCTGAACCAGAGCCAGTTTTGGATTTAATCCGAAAAGAAGAAGCTGGATTGTTCCCAGATGTTTCTTTTCTTTTTTTTTTTTTTTTTTGCATAAACACAGATTCAGAGCATCATCCTGAATGTCCTGATTTGACTCAATGGCAGCTTTGACTGGCTGACAATCTGACTATGTAAGAAAATTATCAGCAGCAGTCAAAACCAGACAACAGACTTATGTTCTGATTTTTTACTTAATGAATCAAAATTAGACCTGTTGAGGAGATGGTTACTGGAAGTGTCATAGTTTTGTCTTCCAACAAACTGTCACGGCAGCAGCACAGGAATGAAGCAGCAAACAGGAGGATTCTCCTTTTTGAAATGTAGGCTATTGTGGATTTTGGATTCACAGTAGCCATAATTTCTAAACCAGACCTTCAGACATATTCAAAACCCAGTTGTGGGGGCGAGTCCTGTGGCTCGATAGATCCAAAGATATGGACTGCCTGACCTCTGTACGGATTATAGCTCTAGTATCTTACTTTAGTTGGGTTGGCTGGTTAAACACTGACATTTTTTAACTTTTTCTGAAGGTTTTTGTCATATGACATTATTTCGAGTATTGACACTTGTTAGTACTCATACTCATAATCCCCCAAAATGCACCTGAGGCTGAGTTGAAGTAGAAAGACTCACTATAGCCTACTGTCTTGGGGATGAACCTGTGACAGTAACATAAAGTTTCAGGGGGAAGAAGAAAAAAAGGACAAAAGAATCTAAAGGTCTTACATGCAGCATTTTATAAATCTCATCTGTAAATCTTTTATATAGTGAAATAAAATGAGTCCATCACACCAGCCTCCACTGGAGTACACACACACATTTTTTGAAACTATGATACATAAGGCAGTTTCGAGGAATAGAGCCCGGGCAGTCATTTCTCTTCCTCCACATCATCATCATCATCTATTTCCACACATTTCATCAGTGCAGCCTCTCTCTCTCTCTCTCTCTCCCTCTCTCTCCGCTCACCTACGTTTCACCCTGTATCTATTTCAGTCAACGTCCACGGCGGCTGTGTTTCCATGGTGACAGGCTTCGCAACAGGTCTGTGGGAGGTGAGGGAGTGTGCGTCATCGAAGGCGAAATTCATTTGCCGACAGAACCAGGACACGTCTCTGAGCCCCGAGCCCCCCGTCCCTCAGCCCACCCCGAGTCTCAGCGGCTCCTGTCCCACTGGCTGGAAGAGCAACATTAACCTACGCTACTGCTACAAGGTTCATCCCAGAAACATCTCACACCATCAGCACTCTGCTGGAAGTGTCTTTTTAACTTCAGTCACACTTTACTTCGCTGTCCTGTGCCTTCTTATGTCAACTTCTCATGACTTAAGTGTCCTGTTTTCAGCCTTGCTGCGATACATTTTTAAAGATAATCAGTGGGTATTTTCATGTTTTATTTGGCTTAAGCAGAAGGAGAATTTTCTGACCAAGCATTTAGTGCCATCTTTTAGTTCTGGATAGCTTTCAGGAATGGTAATTCCTAAAAAAAAAAGTAGGAATGCTAATTTTTTATTACTAATGGTAAGAACAGCAGTAATAGTAATGCTAGGACTGCTTGCTTTACACCATTTGTAATTAGACTATAATTACATGTCAGCACTACCTGTGTGCAGGTGTTTCATTTCCCCCAGCTGGAGCAGAAGCTGAGCTGGCTGCAGGCTCACCTGTTCTGCCAGAGACATGGAGCCAACCTGCTGAGCATCAGTGGCCCTGACGAGGAGCACTTTATTCTGCAGATCCTCCATGAGGCCTTCGGGTAGGTGTGCACCTCTGACCAGCTGATATGTGGTGATGATGATGGTTATGGTTGTAGTTATGGTGATGATGATGCTGATGATGATGGTTATGGTTGTAGTTATGGTGATGATGATGATGATGGTTATGGTTGTAGTTATGGTGATGATGATGATGGTTATGGTTGTAGTTATGGTGATGATAATGATGATGAAGATGATGGTTATGGTGATGATGGTTATGGTTATGGTTATAGTTATGGTGATAATGATGATGGTTATAGTTATGGTGATGATGATGATGATGGTTATGGTTATGGTGATGATGATGGTTATGGTTGTAGTTATGGTGATGATGATGATGATGATGTTTGTAGTTATGGTGATGATGATGATGATGATGATGGTTATAGTTATGGTGATGATGATGATAATGATGATGATGGTTATGGTTATAGTTATGGTGATGATGATGGTGATGGTGATGATGATGATGATGATGATGATGATGGTTATAGTTATGGTGATGATGATGATGGTTATGGTGATGATGATGATGATGATGATGATGACGATGATGATGGTGGTTATGGTTATGGTTGTAGTTATGGTGATGATGATGATGATGATGATGGTTGTAGTTATGGTGATGGTGATGATGATGGTTATGGTTATAGTTATGGTGATGATGATGATGATGATGATGGTTGTAGTTATGGTGATGATGATGGTTATGGTTGTAGTTATGGTGATGATGATGATGATGATAGTGATGATGGTGATATTGATGGTGATGGTGATGATGATGATGATGATGATGATGATGATGATGATGGTGATGATGATGTGTTCCACAGGGAATCTGAGGACCATGAGCAGCACTGGTTTTGGATTGGACTGAACCGCAGGAACCCGATGGACAATGGTGGCAGCTGGAAGTGGAGTGACGGACTGGCTGTGAGTAATGAAAATGATACCTGGTCCAAAAGTTATAACTTAACTGTGTACCAGCTGATTCTGAATTTCAAAAATGCTTGAAACAGAATTTGTTCATCTCTGTTTGTGTCTCAGTTCACGTACCAGAACTTTGGCCGCTACTACTACAACATTCGGCAGTGTGCTGCAGCAGACTTGGGCACTATGACCTGGCTGGCCATGCACTGCGAGTCTGAGTTAGACTGGATCTGCAAGATCCCCAGAGGTACAACTGCACTGGACCTTTTCTTTGGGCTGTGTTAAAAGGTTCTGTGGGTTGGATTGGTACATTAGTCCTGGACATACTTAAATTCTACATCTGTTTTTGATTTTCTAATTTGTGCTTTTTCCACCTATATCTCATGTTTGGGGCATTTATATGTCATTAATACACCTTTACCCTGTTTATGTGTTTTTTAGGTAGTGTTGAGAAGGAACCAGAAGTCTCTGAAGGTAGGTGTTATTTTCTTAGCTTTCAGCTTTACCTCTCAACACACTGAAATTATCTCCTGAGTGTATATATTAAAACCTTCCTTTTACGTCTCACCATGGTTGGTCAGGAACCAGTTCACCAGAGTGGATTGCCTTCCAGGAGGCTGAGTATAAATTTTTTGACCACCGCACCACTTGGGACCAGGCCCAGAGGATTTGCTCGTGGTTTGAGTCTTCGCTGGCTTCCGTCCACTCAGCTGAGGAAGAGGCTTTCCTGGCCAACACTTTACGCAAGGCACTGAACACTTTATCAAAATGATTTAATCCAAAAATGCAATTGATTACGATGGTCTTAACGAGCAGCCCAGCTTTATCTGGGGAAAGCCATGAAGTATACTCAACAAGCACAAACTTGTATGTGAAAGTCAGCACTAATTGTGGCGTCTGTGTTCTGCATAGCAACCAAGCTGTGTAACTCCAGTCTAGGATTGTATTACTGTGTATTTACAGTGACACTTTGGTACAAATATGCAGTATTACTTTTCTATAGAGAAGCCTTGTATGTTTAAAGGACTCTGTAGTCATGACAGGCTTTTTCGTTCCGTTACCCTCCCACGTTCAGATGGAGAAAGTGGAAGGTGACAACTGGTGGCTCGGGCTTCATACCTACGATAACGACGGCCGTTTCCGCTGGTCTGACCACTCTGTGCTCAATTACGTGTCCTGGGCTCTTGGGAGGCCCCACCCACTCAGCCGTGATCGCAAATGTGTCCAGATGTCCGCCAGCAAAGGTAAAAAGAGGCGGAATAAGACAGCTGCAAGAGACTAAATCAAATGCATTGCACTTACGTGAGCTTGGTGTTTTTTACTTCCAAACAGCGGACTGGGCTGATCAAAAATGCCACTCTGACCTGCCCTACATCTGCAAGAGAGTGAATGTCACAGGGACCATTCCTCCAACACCATCATCCCCCCACCCACCTGCAGGCTGTCCGGACGGATGGGCTTCCTATCAGCATAAGGTAGAGCTACAACGCACCAGGATTTTTATAGTGTATTTAACATGTAAGTTTTTATAAGTGCATCAAATAAATAAACAGTTCCAGACAGGCAGTGACTGAACTGAACTGTAAGTACCTAAGGTTTTATTTCATGCAACCTTTGCTGTCTTAACTCAACCTGATCAAACCTAACCTGTGCCGTGCTGCTGTTTCTGCAGTGTTTCAGGGTGTTTGATCAGTCATACCGGGTCACATGGTCTGCATCCAAGTTGAAATGTGAGACACAGGGAGGTGTACTGGCAGTGGTGTCCAATCATCTGGAGCAAGGTAATTACACCAGATTACAGCTGGCATACAGTCACAAGTAGAGGGAGGGTGGAGGATGGATGGTTGAGGGTTGACCTAATTTAAGTTTGTGAAGTTACTTTTCCACTTGAATGTAGATTGCTTTTTTTTTTTTTTTTTTTTTTAGGTCTAATTATATTTAGAAGGTAAATTTGTTTTATCTGTCCCTGTCAGCAGCATCAGATGGAAGTAGTGTGTTATACTACATTGTATTTTCATAGGGATTGATTGCCTATTGATATTGATATGTCTCTCAACCCACATGCCTGTCATGCAATGGATTCTCCTCCTCACAGCCTTTGTCACCACCCTGCTCAACAATGCCAGTGTTGACCTTTGGGTGGGTTTGACCTCAGACTCTAAAGGTCATTTCCAGTGGGCCAAGACTAGCCTGCTCAGTTACACCAACTGGGCCCCTGGAGAGCCACTCGACAACAGCGGACCACACCACAACAAGACCCGGGTATTCACAACACCCACCAATCGCCACTCATGTCATGGTGTTGTCCTCGATCTTCTTCCTGTTCTGATGATGTCACTGTCGCCTCTCAGGGAAACTGTGTGGTGATGATTCATGGGAACCCACAGAAGAATACCGGCATGTGGGCTTCCCGTGCCTGTGAGATGGAAAGCAATGGCTTCATTTGTCAAAGGCATCAAGGTGCGACATTCAATTACAACCACAACAATGTGTGCTTTAAAAGTGGAGATCTCTTGCACCACAAACAGTAGTGTGTTGACTTAGATTAAATATTTGTTGTGTTGTCAGACCAAGGTCTCCCTCCAGCACCCACCCTGATTCCTGCCTCCCTGTCAAAGCCTCTGGATCTTGGTGGAGTGACGTACCGGGTGGTGGAGAAGCGCCTGGACTGGACTGGCGCTCTGCACCTGTGCGAATCTTTGAATGGGACTCTAGCCACAGTGAAGGATCCTTACCAGCAGGCTTACCTCACGCTGCTGATCAACAGCCTGCACCGGCCAGCCTGGGTTGCTCTCTACAACTACGGAGTGAGCCTATTAACTTACAGAATAGCTTTTTTTAAAGGTCCCATACTGAAGATGTCCATGTCTTTTTGTGATTATAAAGCAGGTCTAGGTTTGATATTAATACTGTGAAAGTATCAAAGCCCTCAGTCCTCAGAGAAATGTATTCAGAAACTAAGCCCTTAAAACGAGCTGTCAGAACTTCTGTAACTTTGTGATGTCATAACAAAGCAGTCACGGCTCTCACACATGCTCGAAGCCCCGCCCACCTGGACCCACCATCCAACCTTGCAGGATTTGGTTTCTCAGAGTGTTTACCTGAAATCTGCTATATTTTTGTTAGATCGTTCAGAAACCAGTCAGACCACCGAGCTGTTGTTACTAGAGCTCCCGAGAGAAGCCTGAGAGAGAAGTTGTGAAACTACACTCATGGTTTTTGGTTCTTAAACAACAAATATGTTTTTTATGGATCATCACCTCAAGTAAAACACAGGGAAAGTGTAAAATATAGGACCTTTAATTCATCACTAGAATCACAACAGTGACAATACAACAGTGTTTTCCAGGCTACATCAGGCAGTGATGTGCAACTTATTATTTTTATTATGTTTTCAGGGACGGAGCTTCACCTGGCTAGGAGAAGAGGAAGTGTCATATTCGAACTGGAAAGATGGGGAGCCCAATCAGATGGCTGGATGCGGTCACATGACTACTACTGGGCAGTGGACTATGACGCCCTGTGATGCTAAACTGGAGGCTGCTATCTGTCAGATTAGTGGTATGTGTGTGCAGTATAATAGCGATATACAGCATGTTTGTATGTTCACCAGACGGTTATTCACATGCAGAATGCTGTGGTGTGTACAAACATCTTGTAAAAACCTAAACTTTTATTAATATTCCCTCATTAATTTTCCCTGTTTCATCTTGGAGTTATATTAAAATGAGTTAATCCCTGTTGTTGTTCTCCCTGCCAGATGAGCCTGTGGTTCACCAGTGGAGCTACCCTGGCATCTGCCCCCACTCTCTGGGAGAGTGGTCGTGGGTGCCTTTCAGAAACCACTGTTACACCTTCAACCTGCAAAGTCTTAAACTGCAGCAGGATGCACGCATGTCCTGTAAAAAAGGTACACACACCTACACTGGTCAGACTGTGCTGATACTCCTGCTGTGCTGCAGGTTTGTACAGCTCATGACACTGAATTGAAAACCAATTGAAACACTTCTGACCTTCTCGACTGCAAACACAATTGACCAAATGCATCAATATGTCTAAATTTAGAAGTGTTTCATTGAGCCTGCTGCACCATTGCTGAATCTCGCTACATGATCAATCCTGTTTTGTTCCATCTCTGTCTGTTTCTCTCTTTTTCTCTCCTCTAGTGGGAGCAGAACTTCTCTCTATCCTGGATGAGACTGAGAACGGATTTGTGTGGGAGCACATCCAGAGCTATGCAGAACAGGCACATGGAGCTTGGCTGGGCATCAGTGTGAAAGGTCCAGCCTCTCTCTCACATGCACGCATGCACGCACACACACACACACACACACACACACACACACACACACACATGCATACACACACACACACACGCACACACACACACACACACACACACACAGTCCTTCCCATCTCTCTCCACAGCAGCAGACTTACTAACCTTGAACTTTTAAAAAGTTAAATCCAAACTTATTAATTTGATGCCAGTTTTAGTAAAATTATCTTGCTCTGCTCGCAGATAATTTTCCATGTTTCCAATCATGAAAGAATTAATTAAGGAGAGGAAACCTGAGCTAGATAGTTTCTCTCATGTCAAATAAATGGTGCAGTATCTTGGAAAAATGTATTTAAACAGCATTATTATCACACTGTTACGTAATTTGAGTGAAATGCCCTGAAACATACCTGGTTAACATTAGCGTTTATCTGTAGATCCTTAACACAATCTAATTCAGAAACTAATTAAGAGTAAGTAAAGTGTATTAAACAAGCTAGATAGTTAGCTACTGCTACTGCCTAGTGTCTGCTCTATGCATGTTGACTGAGATTTGAGAACATGTGTGTTCAACTAACGTCAAGGTTAAGAAATGGTATGGTCCACTTCAGAGGTGTCGGAAATTGTATGAGAAGATTCTTTCAGGCATGAATATGGGAAATATATTGTAATATTAACAATTCCGGGTCAGAAAAATATATCAACGTTTCAACCCCTCAAACTGTTGTTTTTACCTCTTTTGTGGGGGTCTGAGTCTGAATCAAGGGGGCTCAGACCTACCCAATCCCACCTAATTCAAACCCTGCTAGAGACTGTTTACTTCTCTGACTGTGTGTGCTTGTTTTCCCGCTGCAGGTAGAGGTCTAGTGTGGAGTGAGGAAACAGAGATGTCATACACCAACTGGGAAGCGCACGACCTCGCCTTCTCTGTTCTGTCTCCTAATTCCTGCTTCTGGATCCAGAGCAACAGCGGCCTGTGGAAGCCGGGCTCCTGCAGAAACCGCACACACGGAGTCATCTGCAAACAGCCACGCAGTAAGCACACACAAGTCATTTGAATTGAGTCTTTTGAGTCTGTTGAGTTTGAGTGCAAACTATTCAGCAATGAAACTAGAGAAAATTTAATTGTTTTCAAGGTTTCATGTATGCTGACAATGTTCATTGAGGATAATGATCCATGTTGGCTTATAGAGAAGTGAAAAACCTTGAATGGATTGTAATGTTTAGGGAAGTGGAAGTACAATTAAAAGCGATTAATTCACTCTCCCTTCTTCTGTTTGCAGGTGCTGAAACCTCAGCTGTAACATGTAAGTGTGAATATCAGCTGCCATGTTAATGTGTGCACTTGAAACGTATCATGTATGTTTACCACAAAAGTGAATCAGCTGCATGTATGCTAATCAAGATTTCTATCTTCTGTCTACAACTAGCGGATGGCGACCATCTACCAACCCTGATTGTCGTCATAGTGACGGGCCTGGTGCTGGTGGTGCTGATCGTCGGTGTGATCTACTTGTACCGTCGGCGAACAGTCGGGTCACGGGGGTCCTACGAAGGAGCCCGCTACAGCCGCACCAACTCCAGCCTTACCGAGCAAACCGAGAAGAACATCCTGGTGTCCGACATGGAGCTGAACGAGCAGCCAGAGTAGCAGAGCTGCATCTGGACAGACGCGCTGACCATCCCAAGACTGGACCCGACCTGACACCGGAGAGGCTGATTTCAGTGTGCTGGCTCAGAAACACATTGTGGCATTTATGTTTTGTTTTTTTTGTAGCTGTGTCTTTTGAAACCAAAAAAAAAAAAGATTTTTAAAGTGCTGAAGGGCTGTGTAGAGCGCAGCAGATATTTAGTTCTTAAATTGAATCCCCGCTTTTTCAAACCTCTTTTGCCAAGACTTAACAGTTGTACAAATTTCTCTCCAGACAAATCGGATCATTCCATATGTACAGCATTTCCCTGAAAGCATCCATGAAGGCCATAGATGGATCTACTGGGAGTTTAGTTTTATCGCAGCTGGAAAAGTTCAGCATAAAATCGGTTTCATGAAATGACTCCTCATTGTCTTCCCTGGTGCCAAAGTAAATTTTTGCTTGGTGTATATTTCCTTCATTGTTCCCATTTTGATTGAGAGACTTATAAAGCAAAAAAAAAAAAAACTGACAATCACAGCCACAGATCAACTTTTAACTAAAACCATTTGTCTCTGTCCTCTACATACACAGTCAGTCTTCTTCAGGACCAAATTCATTTTTTCAGTTTTGTGATTTTCTTTGCCATGACAGTATTAATCCGACCGTGAGGTGTGTTTTTTTATTGTTTTTATTGCTGCGTTCACGTCCTTCCCATTGATTTTTGTCATTATCTGTGCAGCTGCAGAAAACTGTTACTGATGATGCATGTGTGCTTTTTGTGAGCCTGCCTCTCTCCTCCTCTCTGATCTGACACGTCAGCACCAGCTGTCGGACGAGCGGAGGGGGGGGGAGAAGTCCAAATGTGAAATGTGTGGAAGGTGACAGGGACCAGTGACCTCAAACCGTCTGAGGGCAGTACACTAAAACTGTGCACATAAGTAGAACCTAGTGTTGAAAGCTGGTCTTTAAATAGACTCCATTGTCTTTTTGGTACAGCAGGACTTGAGGTTTGTCATCCAATGAGCTTGTATGGCTCTGTGTACATTCTGGCACTTTCTACTATTATCTTGGTCTAAATCAATCTTAGTCATGTGCTTGCCTTTGCATTTAGTCATTATCCTTAAGATGCCGTCGCTGCTCTGTGATTCCTAACTTTTGTTTCTTTTGGCTCCTCATGCCACCATCTGGAGCTGATTCAGCATTTTTTAAGGACAGTCATTTTCTTTGTATGCGCCGTGAAAAAAGGGTTTGCAATTTGATATTTGTCTGATTCATCATTTTTATGGACCACAATTAACTTCCCTGTAAGTTTTATCACCAGGGTATTTTTCTCTCATCTTGTCTTTTTTTTAATGATGCAGGTTTCATTATGTGTTTTAACTGGTAAAGGACATTTGGAAACTTTCCTACTTTTATGGGATAATTGCCAACACTTGAACCTCTCATTGCCCCACTAAGGAAAACATCCCTCATGTGAATGACAGTGTTGTGTATATATGAGAGCCAAAAAATGTTTTAAAACTGAATTCACTTTTTTGTAGGAGAAAACCTGTCGTTTTTTTTTTTTTTTTTTGTAAGATTTCACATTTGTGCATAATAATGACCAGATTTTTCATTGCCTCCTCTAACGTTTTTCTTTTTCCTTCAGCTCTTGCCTCTGAGTGCATTTCTGTCCTGCTCAGAGAGGAATGCTTTGGAGCCGTTTCAGTCTGAGGCTTTTGGTGTTTCACTGAGCTGCTGTGAAAAAAACCCTTTTTTTTTTTTTTTTTTTTTTGCTCCGTGAGTTGGACTAAGATAGAGGGGGAAGGTAGGAGGAGAGGGAGTAAATAGGAGAGAGAGTGTGTGTGTGAGTGTGTGTGAGTGTGTGTGTGTGTGTGTGTGTGTGTGTGTGTGTGTGTGTGCGCGTGCGTGCGTGTGCGCAGTCTCCAGCTGTGGAATGTTGAGTCGGCAAGAAGAGCTCAGTGGCATGTCTGGAACCAATCAGAGGAGGTGGGCTCAGGGACATGAAGGGTCAGAATGAAGTTTGGGGGTAAAAAAAAAAAAAAAAAAAGAAAGAAAAAGAAAAACCATATGAAGGAGAAAAGGGGGGAAAAAATGAGGAGTGTAAGGAGGAGTCGGGGACGTAGGAAGAAAGGAAAAGCAGTGAAGGAGGAGTGCAGAGGGTGCGGTTTGTCCTGGGCTTACCCCGGCCTCTGCTGGTGGTTCACTGTACAGGTCTGCCTCGAGATGTGAAGCAGAGGCAGTAGAGATGTGAACATGTTGAGGTGGTAATGTGAAGGTGTGTTCCCTAGTGAGATCATGTCTGTGCTGCAGGCTGGCTCATGTCCCTGTGAAGATTACCTGAAGCACCTGTTCAACTTTTCTTTTTTTTTTCTTTTTTTTTTTTTTTTTTTAAGTTTTTGTGTCATTTTTATATGAAATGAATAAAGTCTATGTTCTCAAAGCTTCTGTTTTTATATTTATTTATGGATTATTACTGAGAATACTGTTTGTAACTTAGTGGTAGGTTTTCCCTGTTTGTTTTCTAAGGTGCTGAGCTGGGAAATGAATGAAGGTGTTGGAATTGATGTGTAAAATGTGGACTGTGATGTTGATGTTTTTCCACAAGAGGGCACACCTCGCCTGCTTTGTCAGATGTCTCCTCCTGCTCATGTTGACGTCTATGGATTCACTTGCCAGGGTTCAGGTGTGTGTGTTTTCTACTGCACCAAGTCTCTACAGAGGTACGCAACCAGCCTATAACAGTTTAATGTTGAGATCTGACATTGCAGATAGACTCTCTACGACATCTTTTTGATTGAAATTCTCCTCTCAGTTTCTTTGTGATTGCAACTGTGTCTGCAGCTCAGCTGTTCAATGCAAATCATGTGTGATTTTTGCCCGATATGATGCTCCTGCTGGCAGTTACTAGGTTCAATTTATTTGAAAGTTTGCGCATCGACGGATAAATTAGTGCGTCTGGTTAGGTAACCTCATCAAAATCATTTTGTCTTTTTCAAACAGAGACCTGAAAACAAAGAATGATATTTACAGACCTTACATACAACCATATAACTTCCTGCAGTTAAAAAAACATAAAGTCTGATAACCAACAAATACAAAATACACATTTAAATGCACAGTTAGGGACCAAGCAGTCAAAGGACAAGTGAGCACAGGTTTACTTACACCCAAAAACAGGTCACAAATACAGATGAATGAAAATAAGAAATTTGGTAAATAACAGGGCTTTTAAAAGAGGTCAACCAAACAGAAATCTACTCAAAAAGCATAAAAAAAAATACTTCTAACAGGACAGAACTCAACTAATTGGCTTAACAATATTAGACAGGAGGGACAGTTATAAACTGGCTGATCAGCTCATTAGGAACAAAAAGGGGAAAATAACACAGATAATAACTAAAACTCACTAGAAAGAAACAACATCACCCCCATGATGATACAGCCCTTGGTCTGGTCCATTTCTTGGGCCTCTGTATTTAAACTGGCTCCACCCTCTTTTGGCCAAACCAGGAAGGAGGGTTGACGCAGCAGACAGGTAACTCAAACACAAAGCGAAATGAATTCATTCAACTTATCCACACTGACAATGAGAGAACGATGTGAACAAAATGTGCGCGCCTCATTTAGAATAATAACAAAACAGTACGGTGTCAAAATGTGACAATAAACAAAATCCTAAACCAAACAACCAAACTGTGATCGTGTGACTGCAAAGAAAACTAACACAGACTGTGGTAATGATGCAAGTGAGCACGTGGAGAACCATAAACCTGTCTCTGGATTTGTATGTTGAGTGTGGAGAGTGCAGAGTGTTACCATATTTCTATTTCAATTGTGTGGCAATGCAGGAATGCAAGTTGTCACATGTTCCCTATCACAGCTCTTTGCAATACAATGTCATGCCAGTTACAGTATAGAGGCAGTGGCCGAGCAATAAATGCTACTTTTGTGAATTTTATGACGTTGAGGTGGTCGATGTTATTTCATTGTGTAAGCTCCCATTAATTGTCCCATTTATCCTTCATTTAGTGCCTTATGAAAGAGTTACGGGCTCCGCTGCTTCTCATCACATCTCCAATGAGCTGAGAGTCACCATAACACCTCTTGACCTGTGCTGGGATCTCAGAGCGTTGATCCAGGTCCAGACGCACCACCCCCTCCGTCCCCCAGCTGGACAACGCTGGAACAGGTAGGCCAACACGAGTGGATGTTTTAAACCCTCAACACCTGGTGTAATGGAAGCTTGCGGCCTCTTCCTTCCAGAGACCTCCACCTCTGCAGCATCACATCTGAGCCAGTAAATTGCTTGTTATTCAAATCAAACTGGCTCTGTGTAATCCGTCTCACTTAGGATGGGTGTCAAAACGCCAACTGCATGCCGCAGGCACTCAGTTTAAAGCATCCAGGGGTTTTTCCCACCAGTTGTGTATAAGTTTCACAGCCGCCTTCGCCTGTCGTTTTTAATGTGTCTCGAGCGTAAGGGAACTATCCTCAAGGAGTTCTTGCTCGCTCTTTACGCGTCACAATTTCTGTCTGCTGAATTTCAGACGCAGCTCTCGTATGAGCCTTATTTGCATGCCACAGCTGCAACCTGTTGTCTAAATACTCTGTCGTATTTATCATTGCACCTCTGCGTTTTAGTACTTTGTTGTCCTCAGCGAGGTTCTTCAATATTTCAGGCATGTTTCAAAGTATCACAATGACTGAGAAAAAACATTTAATTGAAAGGTTTCCCTGGCAACAGCTGAAGGAAATTTAAAGTGTTATATACAGTTTGATACTATGTGTGTGTATGAATATAAATGTGTGAGCTACCTTTTTGCCCATCTCCATCATCTCTCGTAATGAGAAGATCTGACCTATCAACCTTTGCAGCCACAGCTTTTCATTTTAATGACGTTGGCTTATAAGCATTCTTTACCAGCCACAGTTTCACTGCTGTGAAAGGTCGAAGCATGAGGAGGATTTCATGGCGGCCTGCGGGCTTCTGTTTGCTCATGTGCAGCATCCATAGCTAAGGAAGCAGCCATCTTGCCTGAGGTGTCTTGAATGCACCTGTCTGGGGTTTTGGAGTTTAAAGACAGACAGCGACGACTGAGGTCTCTGCTCTGGGAGTAACAGAACAATATCACCGCTTCGTTCCCTCTCTCCTCCTCTGTGGTACTTGACTAAAACCCATCAGGATTAATTAACCAACAGAAAGAGGAGAGACAGAACAATGAAACTCTTCAAATATCTCAGCTCATGCCTAATCAATGTCCACTTAATTTGAAGGTTTGATGTTCAGATCCTTTTCTTGTGCTGTTCACAAAATGCTGTTTATTTCCCTTCCTCCCACTCCAAGTTCTCTTCCTATCTGACAGTGTTGGCACTGCAGGTTGAGGGAGGGGAACCAGAGAGAAAGCGGTGATAAGTGAAATTAAAAACCCATTCACTCTCCTCAGTCATCCATTTGGAGGCTGGCCAAAGGAGAAGCAGCTGTTGGGCTGGCAATGAGAGAGAGAGAGAGAGAGAGAGAGAGAGAGAGGAGAGAGAGAGAGAGAGAGAGAGAGAGAGAGAGAGAGAGAGAGAGAGAGAGAGAGAGAGAGAGAGAGAGAGAGAGAGAGAGAGAGAGAGAGAGAGAGAGAGAGAGAGAGAGAGAGAGAGAGAGAGAGAGAGAGAGAGAGAGAGAGAGAGAGAGAGAGAGAGAGAGAGAGAGAGAATCATGCACTTTTCCCTTTGAAAAGAAGCTGCCTAATAAAAACTCTCTGCACTCAGAACTAGTGGCTTATATAATCAATTGCTTTTAATGTCTCTCATCCAAAATGGCACCTTTAAGACCGAACATGCCGTTTACCAGCAAACAGCTCATCCTGATAACCACACGGCACTTTCATTACAAAATAATATGCACTGATTAAGATGAAGGGAGCAACAGAATTCATTTTAATTACTGCAATGCAGTTGGACATAGATGTAACCTTTACCTCACCAGGTGCTGTTTGGTTTGGTGTCGTGTCTGGTGTTTGAGTGTCGGTCACAGGGAGGAAACTCTGACCTAAAGTTTAGTCTTATTTATTCTTTCTTTAAAAAGAAGAAACAAGTCAGGTCTGCGTTTCCTTTGCTCTTTACTCTGAAATGGTATTACAGGTTGGTGACATGAAATTCTTCTATCACATCGTATGTTTTTATTTCTCGGTATTGACACACAGTAATATATCATGATGTAGTTTTTGTGGAAACTCATTTGAGAAACAATCTCGAGGTAACAATGTTTTTGGCTAATTCAGAGAACCGACCACCTGAAACATTAAGGCAATTCGTCAGATTGATGAAGTCGAGTGGTTTAAACCCGGTGTTGCTGTTAGTCAGTCCTGCTCAGCAGCATAATACAGTCAGACATTTAAAGGGATAGCTTCCTCTGTATAAATGGTATTGACAAATTCCTATCAACTCATAGGATATATCCTCATGTCGCCCAGCTCTTCCTAATCGGTGAATAGATTTTTTTCATTGACTGTTAGTAAAGATGGACCTAGCCTCTGTCACGTCACTGAAGAGCGGATTTGAATCTCAGAGTGAGCCGCCTTAACAAAATGTAAACAGTTATCATGAAGGGGGAAAACAGTCTTTTGTACCAGGCTGTAAACATTACAAACATTACATTATTCCTGCCATAAACATGGACATTTTAACATGGGAGTGACTTTTGGAAACAGCCTCAAGTGGCCTTTCAATTTAATTTTTTTATTTATTTATTTATTTTCCCTGCGGTGCAATATGACATTCAAAAAAACTCAAAAGCAACATGTCCATCTTGGGACAAAGTCATGGTTCTTTGCTATGAATAGTTTTCAATGTAACTGCCTCCTATCAAACAAATAGACCCTCAAATTGCAGTGAAGGTTTGGGTTTTATTTGATCAAGTTTCGACTTAACTATCTGCACAGCTGGATAAGAGTTGTGGGGGTGTATGAGTGATTTGGGTGAACCAAAGCTCTGATCTATCTGAGCACTGAGAGTCCACTACAGGAGGAGAAATCCTAATATTATACTTTTAAGTGGTCACAGCGTACTTGCGCTGCTCCTGCTTCATTTTCTATGAAGGCACCACAGAGATGATAGCGTCCCCGTCCTCTGTCATCTGCAGAGGTGAGAGCTCTTGGCTGAGATTGCTTCTGGTGTGTCATCATCCAGTATGACGGCTCTCTGTCCACCTGTTGTCCCTGCTAGATGCTTGTCATTGCCAAACTCCTCTCAAATGTGAGTGTGGAGTCAATGTAATAATCTCCTTGGCCAGTGTGTCGCCCGATAAACACTTTGCAGGCGCACTGACACACCCAGAGATGATGCACTTTGCTCCCAGCTGAGAAGGTCCCATCTGGAATCAGCCATTGATTTTTAGTCAGAGTTTTTTTTTTTATGGCCGTGAAAACAACCCCTGCGTGCCAGCGCCTTTAGAGTGGGGATCAAATTCCCTAATCTTTATCCAAATCAAAGGCTGTACACTTCAAAGTGACTGAATCAGCAGAGATTCACACAGAGCACCAACACCAGAGCAGGAGGAAGAAAAAAAAAAAAAAAAAAAAAGAAGCTTCGCTCTCACTTTGCTGTCCAAACTCATTTTAACTCCAGTCTTTCTTCTCCCTCCTCGTCTTTCCAGTGAGTTTGCAGCAGCATTGTGCTTCATTGTGTGTGTGTGTGTGTGTGTGTGTGTGTGTGTGTGTGTGTGTGTGTGTGTGTGTCTGTATGTGTGTGCATGTGTGCGTGCGCTGTGATGGACAGTCATAAGAGAGAAAACTTGGAGGGCCAGGAGGATGGATGGTGTGCAGAGGCAGGTTGGTGGTGGAGGGGAGGGGATGTGGAGGAGCGGAGCCTGGGTGTGGTGTGGTTATCTCCTCTGTGCAGATGAGAACATGTCTTTGCCTGCGGGATGCTGCTCTTTCTCAGGCCAAGGACAGCATCCATGTGGTGAAAGGGATTATGGGCATGCCGTTCCCAGTCTCTGCCTTTAGGGAAGCTGGGATCTGCACTTGGTTGTCTTGTTTGTTGGCCATTTTCTGCGTATGTAATTAGCATCCTTAATGGCCCTAATTAGGGCCTGCATAGTTTGCGTTAATTTCAAAAGCAAACCCTTTACGTACAGATGATGAATAGATACAGGAACTGAGATTTAGCTGAGAGAAAATGTCTCACTCCCCATAGACAGGATAGCAACCCTCATTTCATATCAAACATTTTAAGATTATTGATTTTTCTTTCTTTATTTCCATTTCCTGACTCTGAGAAAACAATTTGCTGAACTGTTTCTGGAGTTTGGCTTCAACAGGAGAGCTCTTGTGTTGACTAAAGTCACAGAGAGAAGTAAAGTGAAAAAGCAGTGACAGGATCACTTCACAAGGTGCCCACTCCTCCACCTGCCTCATGATAATTCCTTACTGTAAACAACAAAAGGTACTATTATCATCCCTAACCAGGGACAGGATTAGACACGTCCTCATTTGCATGGATTTCCACCCCAAAATAATAATAAGGAGGTACAAATAAGGAAGAAATAGAGACAAAAGGTGAAGTTAATTTATGGAAAGCTTGGCTGCTCCAATGCTCACTGCTTTGATGCTTAATCCGTTATTAACCCCACCACAACATTAGGCATACACACATGACCATGCACGTGTGCACGCAGCTACTTTTTGCGCGCACACACACATACACACCTTCAAGAGCTGAGGATTCCTGAGTCAGGGTGAACCAGGTACTGAAGCCAATATAACCCCTCTGGGAAATAAAGATAGGCTGAGGAGTGAGATGAGGCCACTGTGAAGACACGCCGCAGAGCAACAACCCAATCCCACTTGTGTTTACTCTCACCGGTTTCCAGGGCGATGGCAAGAGGCTCTGCCTTTCCTGTAGAGGCAAACCCACTTAGAGGAGAAAATTTCGGCCTTGAGAATAAAAAGTGTGTGTGTGTGTGTGTTGGGGGGGGGGGGGGGGGGGGTTTCATTACCAGTGCCATTTTCTCTTTGTGCAGCAGACTTCTTTTCTGAATGCAACAATAGTGCGCGTGTGCTTGTGTGTGTGTGTGCATGTGTTAACAAGAGAAACTGTTTTCTAACCTGAAAGCTTCTTGGCTTAATTATTGAACTATCTTTGAGATAGACATGTCACATCTTAGGTACTATGCACTGATTTCTTTGTGCTAATAAGTACATTCCTAGTCATTTAAGTACACTTTAATACACAGAGTAAAAGTAAATGTGCACACATGACCGTGTGTGTGTGTGTGTGTGTGCGTGTGTGTGTTCTCACCCAGTGATTTGCTGTTGAGTGTTTTCCTCCGTGAAGCAGTCAGGATATGCAGAGATGAGCTCCATTGTTGGCATAAATTGCTTGGCCCAGGCACGCTGCCTCTCCACTGGGCACACCCCCCCCCCCCCACTCCCTCATACTGATCGATCTAATCCTTGGCTATAATGAGTTTCTCTGTCTGAGAGCGAGGGGTGGGCCAGGCCACGAAGTGGCGAGGAGGGTGAGCGGGAGTCGGAGAGACGAGGGATACAGTTGTTGGTGTTGTTGGTGATTAAGGAAGACGGACTCAGCCGGTGAGAAGTGGCTGCGATATTTACAAGACCTGTTACGATGTACAGAGTTATCAAGCTGTGATCTGACAGCAGATTCATGAGGTGAACTGTTGGAGTGAAGGAATCCCACACTAGTATTGCATTGCATGATGGGATACTGTAAAGCTACATCCAGATGTACTGAAATACGACCCATCTTGAACCAGCTGTAACAAGTATTTCCATTATTGATGAACATATTTAGAACGTTTCAATACATGCCATTACATTTTTAAAATATTATACATGAAAACATTTTTTGAGTTAAACCAATCACATTCCCAGTTGATACTTTGATCTAAAATGTTGTATTTGTATGTATGTTGTAACTTCATGTAGAATGATTGTCCCTTTCCAGTTATAAAACCCTGTGTCAGAGTATTATAAACCCTTTCAGTGTTTTGGTGTTAATTAAAGTCATAAGATATTGAACTCATATTCATAAATATTTATTACTCAAACCGTTCTTCCTGGATTTCATTTAATCATCTCACCACTACCTGAAGCAACACACACTCACTTATGTAGTGTTGCTGTTCCGACTGCTCATTTACCTGACTTAAGTCTAACATGTAATATTAATGTGCTAATCTAGTTTTTCTACAGCATCCAAATAGCTGTAGTCATGAAACGGGCTAGCTACCTGCCTAGAATGTCTATCAGTAGCATAAATTCAATATTACACTTTTCAGACATTGGGCAAAATAGTGCAAAAGTACAAAGTGGGTGTACATACATAATTTCTGGATGCTCAACCCCAGAACACGCCAAGAACCACCCCACAAATATAGTGCATGCTCAGCTGGAAGATGGATGAAGCCAGGGAAGTAACAATGAAAGGCAATCTTGCTTCCCTCTTGCAGAGACCAGAGAGCCAAAGAGACGAATAGCAAAAGTGAGAAGCTGAGACAGAACAGACGGGACTGCCTGTAGTTCACAGACCGACTGTCCATCATCTCCCAGAGAGCCGGCACTCTGCACATCAAGGTAGAAGACATGAAGATTTCTCACTTCATAAAAAGGCTTTAGAGGAGCAATAAGTCACACAGAGCCAACTTCTCTGTGAATATATATCGCTCCTCTCTGAACCTTCACACACTGTGTCCAACAGGCCTCCATACGTCTGCTCTTCTTCTTCTCATCCCTTATCCTCAAGGAACTTGAGACAAAAGAAGCGAGTGCACTGTCTATTAAGTTTAAACACGATGACATGAACTTTCTCCTCTCTAAGAACAGATCACCATTTTTTATGTATTTCATGTAAGTGTTAGCTCTCTTTCATCTGTTACTGCAAAAAGTTGTAGAGTCATAGCCAAGCAGGGCTGCAAACTATGAAATGAATCTGTCTGTTAGTTACTGTTTAATCTGCCAATGATTGATTTTCATGTCAGGAAATAGTCAAACAGCCTTCGCAGTTTCCCAGAAAACGAGGTTGCATCCTCAAATTGCTCGTTTCATCTGATTAGCAGCCCAAAAACAAATATATATATATTCAATTTACAATGATTTTAAATGGAGAAAAGTAGCAAATTCTCCTATTTGAAAAACTGAAACAAACAAATGTTGCATTTTTGTTTGATTAAACAAGTCAAATGATTATCAAATTTTTGGTTGATTTTATGAAGTGCCAGCCAACTGATTCCATACTGATTGGCTCATCTGTGTAGGCAAGGATCTGAAACAGTGCTGCTGTGTCTTCACGTGCTCTGCGTACCTTTGCATGGTCGAGCATCTCTTAGCGGTTTAGCAGGTTCGACTGTAGCTAATCTGACCACCACGTGCCTTCAAGGCAACAGCCCGGCATGACGGAGCAGTCCGCGTGAAAGGCCTCTTTGTCGAGCCGTGTCATCATTTGTATTCAGCAGGATCAAAGTCTCCTCAGCTGCTTTAGAATGTGTCCTGTGGCTAGTGTTGCTGGAGCAGTGAATGACAATGTCAAGGGATGCAGAGGAGCTGCGAATTTACATAGAAATGGCCCTCGATATGAATGTGTAAGGAATCAAATCAGAGTCAGAAATTTGGGATTGTGTGCGTATGTATCGGTGCCAGCCTTTGCACGTCTGTGCCTCTGAATGTGTTTGTGCGTGAGTGTGAGTAGTAGCTTATGTTTTGAGGGTGATTGAAGTGTACATGGGGCTGCATGAGAAAAGACTGACGGGATTGTTGAAGTCAATCTCATGACTACTTTACTCGCCACATCCCATCTTCTTTTTTGGCCTTCTTACCTTTATTGGATTGTATAACAGTGAAGTTTCAGACACCTCAGTCCTGTAGCCCCCATGATGCCTTGCTTGACCATATGGATAATGTAAAAGTTTTGGTATTGCTACATAGACAACATTAACAACAACAGCTGTTTGCTTACTAGTCTAGAGGAAAGGTTGCGAGTTCAGCATCGAACTTCATTCCTTTACTCACCAACAGCTGTCTCCAGCTGTGGAAAGCAATGCCAGTGTTAACTCTTGTCTCTATCACGTCTTGTTCTTCTTCTTCTACTGAAGTTAGCACGCTAAACAGCTAGACCCGGCCCGTCTCATCACTTTTGAGACTGTCCTGTAAAATACGAGCCCGGGTTATCATGACCTGTAGTTGCGTTTTGTTGTCATTGTTTGTTGTTATTGTGATAGGGGCAAAGGGAAACGTGCAGTGATGTAGTATAGAAAGAGACAAAGTCTGTGTCAGGAGGAGGTTGTGGTAGATGGATGGGTCAACAAAAAACACAGGAATATGACACAGGAGAGCAGAGTTCAATTCCCATGGGAAACCAGCAGTCAATCTTGTTTTTATCCATGACCTTTCGACAAAGTTTAACCACGCTGTTTCAGGAAACAATCCTATGCGTCGTATCAGAGGGTTGAAATAATGACCTGTATGGTTGTTCAGGTTGGAGAAGTTGCTCTGAAGTACTCAGCACTGCTCAGAGGACAAATTATAACCTCTTGTCTTGTAAACGCAATGACGGCCGAAGCTCTGGTCAAACAACAATCACCACCACACACTCCCAGCAAGAAACCACGTCTTACAAATAACCCCCCTCGATAAACCACTCCCAAATTTATTAATGTGGAAGCACTGATAAAATTCACAACTTTTAACTGTTCATCACCTCACCATTGATAAGGAATGGAATCAATGAGGTAGCTAAATATGCTACTGCTTTAAAAAAAAAAAAAAAAAAGATTAGGCCTTTAATCTTCAGCAGCACTAACCCACATGCTGTGTAAGTGCACCTTAAAGACTTCCGACAGCTTGATCTGGATTTCTACATGAAGAACTCATTTGTTTCACTAAGTGGTCAAATCAGCTGTAATCTTGCAGCCCTGCCAGGCGGCTACATGTTGCATCTTGGCCTTTCTGCTCTTCATCACTCAGAGGAAGGCTGTCAGAGCATACACTGATTACGCTGTGGCCCCACTGACATCCGCCGTCTTCATTATTATGGCAGACACACAACAGAAAATCAATAGGGTCGTTGTAGACTTAATAAAGGTAATTTCTCTGCGGCCCTGCCTCATGCGGCACCAAAGGACCAGGATTATTCCTTAGACTTATTTCATCCTTCTACGCTGCTCAGTTTGTAGCAAAAATTCAGGAGAGATCGATTCATCAGCCATCAAAACTTTCAAAAGCAGATTGTGAAAGAGAAGGGTGAGGGCTTTATTTAAGGATTTGAATGCAGCGGGACTTTTCAATCGAATGCCTTGTTTTTGTGTAGTGAATAGGATATTTTTGTGAGCCCTCTTGGTTCTCCTTTTCTTTTTTTTAATCTTTTTTCTTTGAAAATGTTAGAATTTGAAAGTGAATACGAATCAAACTGATCAGGCATTTCACAGTCCTCTACACAGCACAGCATCGACGTATTATATTCACTGTCTCTTTACAGTATCTGCAACTTGAAGGGGGATCTTATTTAAAGAAAATGAGCACTATCCGTGTTAGCATTTCCACGCTCGAGTATTGTTCGTGCCTGGACTGTATATTTGACTGATTAGTGCATAAACAACACTATATTACTGTATATAGGTTTTACATTATATATGATGCAACATTGTCATCTTCTGCACAGTTGATTGCAACTGAGATAATGACACCACACATCAATGCACGCAGTCTCACATTTTATGTAAATCTGTCTCCTCCATCTGGAGTTTTTTACAGTGAACAGCAACACTCCTATCCAAATATACAAACCATGTACATGTTATCTGCATCTATAATTTGAATATGTGTTGACATATGTCTTTCACAGCACAGATTTACATACATACAAATAATTTTCTGTACATACATACCACAACCCCCTGTGGGCAGATTGTTGTGAATTAGAAAACACAGATTCAACTTCGTCTTTTTTAGCATCTTCTTAAAGTCGTAGTTCAGGTTATTTCACGTGTGGTTGTGTGAGGTACTTGTACATAGTCGGTGTATTACCTGAAGTAGATTCAGATCGGTGCCCTCTCAGTTAAGAGAAGCAGACACAGCACAGAAGCTGAGCGATGTGCTGCTCTGGATGGAGCCATTTGCAAAAATGTGTTTTAGCCAAAAAGTCCATTGAAAAAAGCCAGTATCGATTTAGGTGTACGCTTTATTTTGAATACTTTCACAGCTTTATCTTGTCGTCAAACAGCTCTTTCCTACAGCGCACACTGCCCAGATCAGTTGTTTGAATCAGAAAGGGCTTAACGTTGTGCACTGTGCGTAGTAATACTGTTCAGTGGTCAGGAAGATGCAGTTCCAAAGGAAAGAGCTGTTTGATGGCAAGATAAGGTGGAGAAAATATTGAAAATATAACGTGCACTTCAACTGATATTGGGGGTTTTTTTCGGAGGGCATTTCTGAAAAGTGGCCAAGACACATTTTTGCAGCTGGTCCCATCCACAGCAGCACATCGCTCAGCTTCTGCGCTTGGCATACTGCATGCACAAAGTGTACATAGAGTTCCTACTATGGAAGTAATATTATTGTCCCCTAAGAAAAATCATAAGCCAAAAAATAAATAAATAAAAAATAATAGCAGACTTCTGCTGAGAGGAGTGAGAGAGAGCATTTAAATGACTGTTGCAGGGTGGACAAGAGGCTGGATAAGACGCTGGTTAAAAAGGATTGTCTAAGCTGGTGTGTAGCTTTTGGCAAGAGATTATATCATAAATAGGGAAGTGTGGTGGAGCTTGCCTCGCAGCCATGCATCAGATCAAGGACAGTTTCAGCCTGTACACTATTAAGATTTAAGTTTCTGGATTAAAAACTCTTTTTAAAGTAGTTTTAGTCTGTTCAAAGTTTCTCTTCGTCTCCAACTGGACGAGCAAGTTAATCTGCTGTAGCTGGAGCAGAACATGAGGGAGGACGCAGCTCGACCAGCAGAGCCATGCAGAACTATGGAAATATCCAAACCGAGTTTAGTGTTGTCAGTGCCATCCTGAATACACAGGAAAGCTTAAATATTGTGAGATGTAATGTCTCTTTCTGAGTCTTCTGCGAAGCAGGTCGACTGGCCTCTGTGGACATGAACGCCGTAGGCGAGCCCAGGTGAGCTGCCTGAGAAGACAGTGGCCTTGCTTCAGCCCGGGGTCTTGTTGTTTTGTGCGTGTTGACATGAGGTTCGATGTTTATCATCTCGTCTCGTCTCTCCGCTCCTGACATACCTTTGGATTTAAAGTGCCCCCTTTATGAATTTTAATGTCCACTCCTGATCTTGACCCACTGACTACATTGAAAATCTCAGATGCCAAGAAACACAGACTCGCTTTTCCAGCAATGTGCTCGGTGTGCTAACAAAACAGGCACATGGGAGCAAGGGTGGGTGGTGTTCACTAAAAGCGAAGAGTGTGCTGAATTATTTAATTGACATTGAGAGGCCGAGTGGTGAATAAGGAGGGAATCAGAATTCATAGAAGGGAGTTTGCTGGCTACAAAAGATAAAATATATTCTTTTCTGTATGTTAAGAATATCATATGTTTTGGTTTATCTGTAGACGCACTGTAACGTACAAGAGCTAGCTTACAACTAACTAACTGAAAGGATAGTTCTGGTTTATTAAAACTTGGGTCTTAAATTCATAGTCTTGTCCATTATTCCTATTAATAACAAGGATGCAGTCACCAAATTAAATGCCGAAGATCTGGGAACAGGTAGTCAGACGGTCATACAGGTTAGCCAAACTTATTTGGAAGAGAAAATAAATTCCTGACCTTCTGTAGTTGTGCTCACACAGTGTTTATGTGCAATGAAGGATTATTACTGAGATTATGTGAGGTCACCTTTGTTTTGTCCTGCAAGTAAACTGGTAGATAATCAGGTTAAAATGTCAGATTGTTTACAACGTGTCTGATCAGCTGATAGCTTGTATTTCTTGCTCTATCTCACTTTATAGTTATGCTGCCGCTATGCTTCCAAATCTCAGCAGTTATCTCAGTGAGTATATTGTTTTAATAACCAACAGAAACGATGAGGACCCCCCCCCCCCAAAAAAAAGATGTTAATTTGTTATTGTTATTTTGTTAAAGAGGAAATCACCATAGCAGTTATTTGAATGAAGGACACAGCTGCAGTTAGGTGTGTGTGTGTGTGTGTGTGTGTGTGTGTGTGTGTGTGTGTGTGTGTGTGTGTGTGTGTGTGTGTGTGTGTGTGTGTGTGTGTGTGTGTGTGTGTGTGTGTGTGTGTGTGTGTGTGCATGAATACAAAGATGCAATGACCAGTGGGGAGTAAATGGGCAGCCTGCCCTCACAGGGGGCCACTGTGACACAATGACTTGCATCAACATACATATCCCAGCATGCACGCTGGTTTTAATCCATGCTACCCTTCCCACTCCTCCCCCTCCACGCCTTACCACTCTCTACTCTCACTCATTCTCCTTCCTCACTCACACACAAACCACACACACACACACACACACACACACACACACACAGAAAAAACAGACGCCGGCGATTTGCATGGAACACCGTGCCCGTCATGCCAGTGAGAATTAGTAATGTGACACAAATCAGCCCACTTTGTTTCATCAAGGAGTGACACTGAGCCAGTGGGCAGTCTAAACCAGCACCTCGCTGCCTCCTGACTGCTGCCTTTTTGACTTTGAAGGCTGCTTTTGCTCACCTTCAGTGTCTGTTTGCAGGCAAAGTTTAATCCCAGATCGACAGCTGCACGGCAGAATACAAGCAGTGAATACTGAGTGGTGTCACTCACATATTGTTTTGCATGGTGTGTGCTTCACTGAGGCGGCAGTTTTTCTTTACATCATCATCCGGTTTTCTCTTTCATATACGTGTGTGTGTGTGTATATATATATATATAACAGTAGGCTGGTTGGTTAAGCTTACATGTCTATATTGAGTAAACATGAGCAACATATGCCCGTGTTTCTGTCTGAAAGCATACTGTCTTGTTTTGCTTGTATGTATCATTGTGTGGCTGAGTGCTTCATGAGCGATTCTCTCGACAGGCTGGGTTATAATGAGATCCCTGGGGCTGAACACAGGCTGCCTGTAAAACAACAGATGTGACTGGACCCCCTCAGTCTCCCCTTTCTCCCCACTAGCTGACAGGGCTGTCACTCAGCGGGAAGCAGGATGACTGACAGTTGAGGGCTACTCCGGTGTAGGGGCAAGAGATGGGTGAACTGCTATGTGGAAAGGGAAGGCAGTTACCTGGGCTGACACTTGGTCCCACAGCTCTGTGCTCTCCCAAAAAAAAAAAAAAAAAAAAAAAGGTCTGATGGCTGAAACATCCCAAATGTCAACAGCTCTATCGCACCAGAGATGTGATGATGATAATGAGACCTTATACTTCTGCTGCTGGTGCTACACTTCAAAAGTATCTGATATTTAAAAGACATCTGGAGACTTCAGATAAGGTGCCATATAATCACATCAGAAATGACCAGCTAGTGATGTTTTAAATGCAGAAGGCTTGTCAAATGGAGGGGAGAAAATCAGATTCCTGATGAGTAGCCTATACTAAAAGTTTTTTTTTTTTTTTTTTTTACATCTTATTTGACATTTTGCCTTTCCCAGAATCCCACTCTCATTCAGACCCTTTATGGGAAAAATAATTCAGGGTGCGATTCTTCACCTGTCTTTCTTCTTTAAGTCCCAAGCGAGAGGCAGGCGGGGGGGGAACTGGCAGAGGCCCCCGGTCAAATGTTACTGCAGAGTGCCAGAAACATCACAATAGAGGTTCTGTGTGAGGGAAAAGAGCAAATGGGCACACACACACAAAAACATCCTGCTCCTGGGCAGACAGCCACTGGCCCACTGCAGCCTCTCAGTCAATAGGCGTGTATTGTGCTTCTTCCAACAGGAACCTGCTGCAGAAACCTGTTACTGCGTCGTGTGCAGGCCAGAGCAAAGTTGAACAATTAGCCAAAGGTTGCATGAGGTAGAACCACGCCGCTCTGTTTTTTAAGGATCAGGCAAAATTCAACATTTTTCACACAGTCAACACAAGTAAATAGGACATTGTCTCTGGAAAGCCTCTGCTGTTTTTAGCCACGCTATGTCAGCAACTATTGAAAAGACTACCATGAAACTTTGCACTGATATGCATGGTCCCAAGAGGATTAGTCACACTGACCTTGGTGATGACTAGTCCTTTAGCACCACCGGCAGGTTGACGTTTTTGGTTTTGACTGACATATCTCAACAACTATTGAATGGTTTGCCAACATTGTTCATGTTCACCACAGGATGAATTGTAATAGAAAAAATGCCCTGACATTTTATCTTGCACCATCATCAATACTTTTGAGCGAGTGGGTCTACCTGCAACATTTATAACATTAGTACATTTGTGTGAAGTGTGAATCAGCAAATGTAAACATGCTGACATACTAAAGTAAGCTGGTTACCGAGGTAAACATTAGACAGCGGCATGTTAGAATTGTCACCGTTTGCTTTTAGCTTTTACCACACCACTGTTCCTGTGTGTATGAATTCCATTCACTTTCCATTGGAAGTAGGGATCTCACAGACTGTTTGCATGGCTAAATATCCCTTGTGGAAAAAGCCCGCTCTTTAGTAATTTTCTGAATGACACTTTAACCCAACTCTGACCCCGGCTTGTGTTTACAAAACATACAGTATATTAGCACTGGACATATTAGTGCAAAAATTGTAATCTAACAGTGGATCTGAAATATTTTAAGGCTGCAGTGTTGTACACTAGTTAATCCCTGTGCAGTACCTCCCTGGTTTCTTTATGAGACAACATGTCATTAGCAAGATAATCAAGCTTGTTCCCATTATCACTGTTCATTTTAATGAGCTGTGTACATCCACAGTACGGCCTCCAGAGATGAGCCATCACACAAGCCCTGCTTTTCTCCAGCATGCTCTCTTAATGGGTTTCAATAAAACAATTTTTTTTTTCTTCGTAAATCTGTTATCTTTGGGGCATGAAAATTAATGTTACACTGTTAAGCACTATTTGCAGGCTGCTTATTTACAAACATTAGCAGCAACCTTAGAGCTGCATAGCATCTCCATATCTGCTCCATTGCCATTCAATCAGCACACACTGGCTGGATATTTCGCAGGCGAAATATGCAGCGTCTCCATCATCAGAGAAAACTATGATGCATGACCTGCTTGACTTGGATGATAAATGATTTATCAAAAGCACACACAACTATCCTAGGTAAGTGCTGTGGACACAGAGATGCAAGCAGGGAGAGGAATGAGAGCGAGTGATGAATCTGAGAGCAGAACGTTGAAGCTCCAGATGGTGTCAGTGACAGGTGTGATCATCATTGGGAATTACACTACACTTGTGCTACTCCGACTGCACAATGTGTGATATTTCAGCTCTAATTTCAGCTACACATCGCACCACAAGAAAAGTGCTTTGAACATGAATGGCTTCTCAAAAACAGCAGCAGCAATAGAATCAAGCAAACAGCCAATGTTTGTGCTGTAGGTGGAATGAAAAGAATAAGGTTCAAAGCATGACAAAAGGTTTGCAAAACATCAAACCAGCTTGTTAAATCAAAATCTAAGGGTTTGTAAATTTGATTTTGTAAAATAAACACTGTCAGCGTTCAACAAATCAATATATTAACGTTGAAGTTAAGTCATTTAATTATGATATATTAATTGCTGCAAATTCAAGCTCAAGGCTGTTGATATTAAAACATAATTTGAAAGAATTTGAGAATCCTGCCATTATGTAAATGATCATGAAAAAGACCACGTTTCATTTTCATCATATTTTAGGGTTACAAATTGTCTGCCAGTTTGAAAATGATCATGGATAACTACAGTTTAATGATCTGATTTAATCTTAACATTGGCAGCCGTAGACTTCCATATGATCATGTACACTGGGGAAAATATATGATTTTGTTGTTTAGATTTTTCCACTTCCTCCCAACCTTAATGCCGTTGTTCCTCTCAATCGCATCAGGGAATAAATGTGGTATTATTGAACATCACTTAAATGCCACGTAGTATAGGAACATTTACACTGTTTTCAAAGTCTTTAATACCAAATACTCTCAGGTGAACACGAGATGCTGGGTTGAAGGCATTAAAGTTGATGGTGGTATATTGTCTGAAAAATGCTGTGTATGTGACTCGGTATACTTCTGTCACCAAATACTCACCATGGAACGTTTTCAAAAACTCTGCTGTCAACTCTGGCAAAATAACTGTTTAGATTCCCCTCTCTCGTCGGCAGTTGAACAGCTACAGCTATATGGATTTGAGGGGACTTTGTTCCAGCAGAGTACTTTATCACTATTAACTTCCCTCCCAAGTGCCATCATTTTCTCTCCATTTATTCTCCCTCTCTTTCGAGACACGAGAGCACTTTGTGGCACCGTTCCTCTGTCTTCCTCGTTCCTCTCCTCAGTGTTTAAACTCCCTCATTTGTTCATGATGCAGCTGATGATGCTGTTGCCATGATCTCCATTTCAGGCTGTCTTCCTTACTCTGTTTAACACCACTTCACTTGTATGAGAAGACAGAGAGAGGGAGGGAGGAAAAAAAGGTGAGAGTGGTAAAGAGAAGATTAAGGAGAAGTGTTGTCCATTGCTCTGAATACAAATTGCAGCTGTCAGAAACTGAACTCTGATATTAACATTTGGCTCAGACAAATATGCTGGTTTGGCTTAAAGCATAGCTGCTGTTTTCACTGCATCTTCATCTCAAATACCCATTATAATTGACATTAATTCAGTGTTAGCAAGCTGTGAAAATGTAATTTCCAGTTCAAGAACTCCAATTTGAGCTTAGCTGAAGTGGAGGGCATTACATTGTGTGTTGAATTGGTTTTGCCTTGCTGAGATTGCCCCAGCTCTGCCGAGAGGGACGGGTTAATAGATCGATGGCGGAGGAGGCTGAGAGAGTGATACGGGCGGAGAGAAAAGAAAAGAGCAGGAGTGTGGTTATTTAGAGGTAAAGAGAGGAGAGAGGCATGTGGAGGTGTGAGGGGGGAGGGGGGAGGGGGTGAATGATTGGCTTGATTTCCCCTGTGTGTCTGTCATCATTGGGGAGCCGGTCCGGCTCCATCAGCCGGCCTCGAGCTCTGCTGCAGCTCCTAAAGACGCTCCTGCCGACATCACATGCCTATTTTGGTTTGATGGTCAGACATATTGGTCATCATTGCCTCTTTGCAGGAAATGAACAAACAAAGAGGAAAGCCAATTTCTTATTTGGCCTTACTTTCCCTCCCACTCTCCTATAAAAGATGGTGTGGGGATTTCCTATATTGTGTTTATTCATGCTGAAAATCTTTTATTAGGCCTTTGCTTTGTAGATGACTGTTTGCCATTTTTCTCTTTCTTCGCTATTGCTGCCTCGTTCTTCCTATTGTCCGATTCATTTTGAATGCGTGTGTGTGCGCTGCTTGTTTGTCAGCGGTGTTTGTGCTGGTGTGTTTTAAAGTTTTTGGGGGATTTCTTCTGTTTGGCTGTGTGGTTCCTCCCTAAACCGTTGGCTCCAGTCTGTGTGATAGTCTGATGTCTCTCAGGACTCCTCACAGCGAACCAGGCAACGCTGGCACGTCTTTGTGTTTATTAGACAGCAGGCATGTGTTTGGCCCCACCTGGCAGGGGGAGATAGATGGGGAGGGGGGCTTGAAGCAGTGTGAATGAGAGGACTGTTGTGACACTGTGGGGAGCGGGTGGGCATATTGGAGAGCAGCAGGTGCTCAGCCAATCTGGGAGGTGGCCTGAGCCCCCGAAACAGCCACCTCAAAGGAAGGAGAGCCCCTGATTGGCTGCCGATCAAAACTGACAGGGGCAGCGACCACGCTGCTTTGCCAAGGACCCAGTCTGAGTGCACCTGGCGCAGAGTCACATGACCGGAGATGTCTCAGACAGACCCTGTGTGTGGCGTTTGTGTGGCTGCTTTGAAGTCCTTGGTTCTGGCTTGTTTGTGTTGTGACCACATGGGGAGTGGAGGCCCGGCTCTTCCTCTCAGGAGAGCCAGTGGGAGTGGCTCTGTGTGTTTGCCAGTCGTCGTAGATGTGGCTGCTATTCAGCGGATGCCTCTTTGTTTCTCAGCTAATTTGATTTTATTCACACACCTCTCATCTCTCCAGGGGTGGCCAGTCAGTATTCAGCCTCTTTGCTATTAGAATACCAATAAAACATCCACCAGAACCAAGTAAACACTCAAACCCTGAGCCAAGAGTGTCCGCCTCCTCATCTTGTGTCTTTTGAGTGTGTACATGTAGGGCATCAAAGCCATCTGGATACACAGTATGGCGGCTGCTGCTGCTGCTGCTGCCCATATATTCCACTCAGGTTTCTGAAGCATTGGCAGAAGTAAATACAGCATTAGGACATCACTGCAAAGATAGCATTGTCAAAACACCAGAGCTGGCCTCATTTGTCAATAGAAAAGCAGAGGATGCACAGCAAAAGAACCAATGCATATTTAATGGTCGTGTAGCTCTGGACCTTTTAGGAAAACCCCACAGCTCCTGCATGATGCTAAATGGGTTTTTAAGGAACAGCCACATGCATGTGCTAGTGGCCACAGAGCGATTACTCTCTCATTAATACATATCCTTGGCTTATGATATTGTCACGTCTTTGAAACGGAGGCTGTTCTTGTTCATCCTTTTAGAGAACTGACCAAATCAAGCAGAGCAGAATGATTCACTGCAAGTCTTGACTCCTTGCTTGGACTTTTCTCCTTGACCCTGGAGGACTCCTGGCTCTGGAGGGCTGTGACACAGGGGAGATGAAATTACCCAGAGGAAATAACCCCCCCTCCCACCACTCACCCACCCCCAACTGCCGTCAACCTTCATTTACAGCTCGCAAAGAAAAACTACTGCTATTATGTCATTATTTCGAGCCACAGCAATAAAAGCCTGTAAAGGAAAATGAAGAGAGATAAGAGCGAGGGAGAGAACAGACGACGGAAAAGGACAGTCTATTGTTGTGAAATTGTTCGTTTTTTTTCTGTGTCAGGACAAAAGGGAAATCAATAGGAGATATTGATGTTGAGCTCAAGGCTCACTTGTATCGTTGCTGCGTTGTCATCCTTCTGCCGCTCACTGAATTGTGATTTTTAAAAGCGTGTGGTGGTGTGTGGCTGTGTGTTTTCTTTTATGTGAGCGAGTGTGTGCGTGTGTGTGTAACAGCAGTAAAAACACTCTGGGCTGACCCCTCAAAACCGACAATCACACGCACACACACCTACATTCCTATCTTCCCAGTAGTGGACCGTCAGACTGGAAAACTCATTCATTATATAGGTGCAAAACTGCTTTATTAATTTTCTTTTTAAAGATGTCAAGAGGGGATTTGCAACCTTGGCTGATGTCTGCATGTCAAATAAAGGATCTCCATAGCTGGCAGGGGAAACCTGTCTGTGGTGGACATGGACTGGGACATGAATACGTACAAAGACTTTTTGATGTTTTTCAAAAATAGATCATTTAATTGTACTGTTTTTCACATTTAAATATCTTTCTCATTAAAATGTTCTTAAATTAATCATGTAGGGTTACACTCTGTCAGCAAAAATAGATAAATTATGCAATTGATAACTATAGTATAGTGTTTTATTATAGTTGAAAAAATATCCCAACATTTTCAAAAACTTTGTCACAACTTCATGTTTCAGTAGAGCCTCAGCAACTCGTGGTTTTCCATCTCACAACTCACAGCTTCTATCCCTCGGGATGGTTGGGGGACACAGGAATTGGTTTTGAAGCTCCAGGTGCTGAAAACAGGCTGGATTTGAACCAGATGCTGCACCACTGTTACTTTACAGTCACAAATAAACTCACTTTGATTCCAATTTCACTGTGAGCTTCTCTTTGCGTGCATTTCAGTTTTCACTTTGTGGTCAGTAATTCACTGAGCTTCATAAGCATCAAACCCACATTCTCAGAATTTCCAAGCAGTCCTCTAACACTGAGTTATTTGGTAGGAGACAGTTAAGGTCCACATAAGTCTTTCATTTCACTACCTCAAAACTTGAGAGCAGTCTTCAGCACTTCCAGCACCACCCTGCACTGAATATACATCACAGAGGCCCCTAAGTTCAGGGTATAAAAGATTATGACCATACTTTAGCAATACATTATTAACCATAAACAGTAACACCAGGCTGAAAAGAAAGCTGATGCCAAAAAGAAGAAATTACTTTAGAATGTGGAGAATTGTTTGCTCAGAAACATCTGTAGCACATGTCCAATCAAGAGCAACAAGTATGTAAACAGGACGTTACTATTGCATCACAAGCTACTGTGACTCTATACATTACAGTAAGTGCGAAAAACATATCTTTGTGTAAATGTATTTATTGCTTTTTTTATTTATGTCTGCATAAATGGATAATGTAGTACAATTCAGTTCACTATACAGTTCAGATTTGATATGGAAATATCAAATCATACTAATCTCACCAATGTTACTTACTAAGGCCATGGGGAGACCACAACATATACACAAGGCCGTCTTTTAAAGTTTTTACCAACTCTTTCTATTTCTATCACTTCTTTCCTTCTATTTAAGTTAGCATGCTAACCAGCTAGTGCCGGTCCGGCCAGACTTTCTGATAGCGAGTCACTGTAATATCCAGTCTGCCCTGAAGAAGTAGTGTTAATCAGATTATAATCTCTTGTATTGTAAATGAAACAATGGCAGAAGTATCAACACCATCCTCTCTTAGCAAAAAACATTTGGTGACAGCAAAAACTTATGAATAGGCCCTATAAGAGAAGAGAGAGGTGTCAGAGAAGAAGCCACTAAAATAGGCTGAGGCTAGGGCTGGGCGATATGGCCAAAACTGTTATCACAATAAAAATTTCCATATCAGTCGATATCATTGTTGTTTATGACAACAAATGTCACATCGTTATTTCTTTCAGGTTTAAAGGCGGATTTTTGGTCCTGAGTGAAAGTCTAAGAAACCACACAGTCAATTGTGATTTTAAACTGTTCTATTTAGTCAGAACATGACAAACACTTAGCAAGCAGCAGAACATTTAAAAACTCTGAGGTACAAACATTCAAAATATGATACAATATGCATGATTAAAATCAAGATCCTTTTCAGTCCTTTTTACTCCACAAAGTGGATAGAAAATTAAGTTCTGCAGTGTGATACAGCACACATGTAACATGATTAGACTGCAAAATAAATTTAAAAAATAAATAGACAAAGAAGATTTGCACAGGGTACTGGCCCAGTGCTCGTCGAGGGCCTGTAATTTCGTACTTTCTGTGTTTTCTAACGGGTGATATTGTTTCTGATGATGAAACAGGTTTGTGGTGTTACCTGTCTTTGATAGAATGTGTCTGCGGCACAGTTTGCAGTGCACATTGCTCTGTTTTTTGTCGGGTTGTAAATAGCCAAAATATCTCCGAACTACTGAAGTTGAGTGGCCTCTCTTGTCGATGATATCTTCGTCTTCGCCTTATTTTTAATGTTTCTATCGAGAAAGATTTGCGATAATTATTGCTATTGTTATATCGCCCAGCCCTAGCTGAGGCCCAATTTACTCAGGTGTATCTTGTTTCCCGATGTCCTTCCCTACTCCTCACTCACAAACATTGTCCCCTCAGCCAGGAAATCCGAACCAACAAATAGGAACAGGCTGAGTGGGAGAGATGTCACAAAATACTTGCTTTAAAACAAGGCTAAGTTTGACCTTACAAATAGCTGGTGTAAGTGGCTCCTGGAGTTTGGAAAAAGTAAGATTTTGAGGGGGCTGTAAGTTCTTTAAACATGCCCCACATGTGGACACTATAGAAAGTTGCAGCATCATGCAAATCAATATTCTTATCTGCGAATAGGTTAAGTCAAAGTCAAGTGGGATGCACGGATAACTTTTGACATCAGGTGGCCCCATACTTGCACTTGCCTGGGGCCCACAAAAAAAAAAATGGTCCACAGTGAATCTCAGCTTTACATGATCTATACACCACCAATCTTCCATGCCATTCAGAGCAGACAGTAACATTTTTTTTCCTTTCACTCCCACCCAGCTTCATATTTCAGAGATAAACAATTCTGTAAATAACACGTTTATTCTCGGAACACGAAGGTAGTCATTCCTTGTTTCCAGGAGACAGACACCAGCATCTTAACTGTAATAGTTACTTTCATTTCACTATCATTATTGGAGCCCTGGTATCTGCTACAGTCAGTCTTGATAGTGTGCTTTTTTTCAATTGTATAAGTACCTGGCCACACAAAAACATTTCAAAGCACACATCAAGCAACACATATACACACAAGTAATTAAGTCTGAAAATCTGAAATTAAATCACAAACACAGGCTAATTTCCATGGCGATGGCACGGTGAGCACATCTCTCCACATAACTGGCTATTTAGAGTGAGTCTGTGTTATTGTCTTAGAAAAAGAAGTAATCAGAATGAAACAGATAAAGACTGAATTACAGGAAAATAGCAGTAGAAGAAATAGGGAGGTTGAGGAGATGGGAGAGTGACCGAGAAAAAGAGAGAGAGCCTTTGTGAATGCAAGTGCTAGATGTATACATCTATGATCTGCTTAATTTTACATGCTGTTTAAACAGGCAATCCATTTTTTGAACACTTTCATTTTCCTTGGCAAGCACTTTCTGCGCCGAGGTAAGAGGGGCTCTTTCTCCGCTGCCATTTGCTGTCTGTGTCAGCCACACCGAGACGCTGAAGAGAGCTGGAAGTGCTGAAGCCATTACTGTAATGTTGTAGTGAAGCTCTGTCAATCGCAGACACATCTGTACTTGAAAACATTACACTGAAACCAATCTAAAGACAAGTTGTTTGTGTGTTCTCCTGCTTCTGTCAGGCTCTGAGTGATTAAAAAAAAAAATCTGATTTCATTCTTAGATTCATAATAGCCACCTGTTTTTTTTTAAACTATTCTCTGTTTCTCTGTTATCTCTGCTATTCGTCTTCTTCCTCAAACTCAGTTACACTATACATCTTTGCGCTCGAAGATGTCAAAACAGTTCAAATATTGAAAGATAAGTGCCATTCATCAACATTAAGTGTCTGTTTTATCTATTTAAATGAATTTTCCTGCTTTATTTTCAACAACAACCTTTCTGTGTAGCTGCCAGTTGGCAAAATTTTGATAAAAATGACTTTATGAAGAATAATGCTACTCGTGTTGAAAGTGATGACTGCACACTTTCAGTTCACCTCTAGAGAATATCAAGTGAGAAGCATTTAGCCGCCTGCAGATTTTCAGGGACCATGTTAAATATTATCTAACAAATAGCCCCGACCTGTACAAGAAAGCCATAAAAGAAGAAAATGACTTGTGGAAAATGGAACACGGCAGCGCAGCAAGGGAAATAAACCACTAAGTTAAAAAATCACAAGTATTTCTTTCAGCCAACCAGCTGCCAGCTGCGTTCACCCGCACCTCTAACAAAATCACACATCCTCGCGGTCGCCAGCTTTAGCTAAGTCAACAAACCTAAACATGCAGTTGTTTTCGCCTCGGGAAATCTTCCCCGTGTGAGATGTGTTTACGCTTGCGTGGCTACAGTAGCCAGCTCTGGGCGGTCTGACTCCGCCGAGCTAACTTTCCTCCACTGTGCCAGACCCTGACCCTGGCTCCGGGCCTGCCCTGGGGGTGGAGGACTCATTTATAAGCCAGGATGACATTCTGTTGCTGGATGGCTCCTCATATACCAGCTCTGTTGGTGTCTGACTGGTCTGAAAATTTCATTAGAAAAGCCACCAGCTGCAGCTTATGTGTTACAGGAATGTGAATGAAGAAAGGGGGGGGGGGCTAGACACTGTGGTTCAGTTCTTTTCTCCTCTGTCACCGTGATAAGTCTGAAGTGGAGAGGGAAGGAAGGGAGAGGGGAAAAATATATTATAATCAACTAAATAATGAAATGGATAGATAGATCGATACATAGATGGATACCTTATTCATCCCCCTCAGTTGTCCAGCAGCTTGCGCATATATGCAGTTTAGAGTTTTAAAAAAGCAATGGACAGACAATAATATGGGTAAAAACTAATTAAGAACAAGCAATCAGTTAATGCATAGTTAAAACTAAATAAATAAATTGCTGAATAAAAAAAGGTTTCAATAAAAGTCCTAGGTGTATACAAAGTCCCGTGGGGGGGGGGGGGGGGGGGGGGGCAGGTGGGGAGGGGGCAACAGTCATGAGCCACTGCAGTTGGATAATAATCATTTGTCTTCAGAGAGCTTCACCCCATTGATTTTAGAAAATACCTACAGTGCATATTTTGTGAACAATTCGTTCTGTTACAGCAGACAAAGAAGTATGTAAAAGTTTGGGTGGGGAATTACTTTGTTGGATGTAGCCAGAGTTGTTCTTGGGTGATGGGATTGTGTGGTGTGAAGTCACTCAGCGGGGGAAGCAGTGATTTATGTGTCGTGCAGGAGCGAGGCTACACATCTTGCTGACACAACTCAGCCATCAACAGGAGTTATGTCCACCCAAAAGCACAATGCAAACTCTGAAGGTGGACCAAACCAGGACATAAAATAAGCTTTAGTTATTACCTCTCGCTCCCCCACACACACACACACACACACACACACACACACACACACACACACACACACACACACACACACACACACACACACACACACACACACACAAAGACACACAAAAAAGCAGCAAGAAATGCATGCATTGCCACAGAGCATAAACAAACATGGACACACACATGCAAGTACACATGCAATGCATAACAAACAAACCAGATCACACAGTAAATAAGCATATTTAAACCCACTCACACAAACAAACAAAACTGCCCCACCAGTTTGTAAAAAGCTATGAGCAACTTGCATGAGGGAAATATACCAATTAGTTTTTATTTACCAGCAGATTGTCTCTCAACAATATGTTTTTCTGGTATTAATGAGGTCTATACTCCTTATCTTATCGGAAAGACACAGACTGATGGATGCAATTGTCATTCATAACAAAGTGGAGCAGAACTCAAAGAAAATAACGATGTTCCCTTTATGCATGTAAGTGCATGATAACATGCATAAATTTGTGGTCATGGTCTTGAGGTTTCAGTCTTTCCTTCGCTTCACTCCTCAGAATTACCAAGTGTAAGTCAGAGCCAGCCAGCTTTATACTGCAGCCATTTAACTGCAGAGGCTACATATAACAACCAACTCTGCAGCAGCCGTCCACATAACAAAGTTGCCATTCTGTTCCTTTCTCTGGCCTCTGAGTCTGAAAGCAGTTGCTGCCAACTTGGTGATATGCCATCCAAAACTGGCAACAATGGCTTAGTTGGGCCTGGCCTGCAGCCAGTATATCCCCTCTCTTATGAACTACACATACTCACAGAATAATACACAGCTGTTCTTGTAAAGCCAATGCAAAGTTCAATATAATACACACACACACACATAGATCTTTGTGAGGACACCTTAGCATAATGCATTTCCTAGCCTCTTACTCTAACCTTAACCATAATAACTGAATGGCGAACCCCAACCCTCACCCTAAAACCAAGTCTTAAACCAACTGAGCGAGAACCTTATTTTCCCAAAATGTCCTCACTCTGTTAGGAAAATCCTTTTTTTTGGTCCTCACTATGTAACATTTACAAGTTCACTCACACACATATGATTGCAGTCTGTCAGAGAAGCAGCTTGAAGAAGCTTTCTGTGGAGTTTTTGTAGGTACGGTCGTGGCATCACAGCGTCTTGAGTAACAGGTTGGGACAACATTAGTGACCTTTCATAATGCAGAGCCAGACAGAGCAGGAAGCGGGGAAAGGAGGTGGGCAGTCGGCTAAACACACTCCGGCCTTTACATCATGTTGGACTGTGTGCTCTGGGCTACACAGGTCTGATTAAGAACGGCTCAGTGGCTTTTTCCGTACCAATAAACCACCCATGTCCATATTTCCTCTCCCTCTCTTGTTGTTCTCCATCCACCTCCTCTGCTCTTTCCTCTTAACGCTCTGTACTTTTTGTTTTCTCTGCTTGTGTTTTGTGCTCCGAGTACCTCTGGGCGACTCATCTCCGCCAGGTAACTGACAACATGTCTTGGACATCAGCAAGCTCATTAACATTCTGAAGCATCACCGCCACGGTTGCCATGACGTCAGTGTCTCTGTGGAAACTCATACAGGGGATCGGGGTCAGATTCACATTCTGCCATGATCATATTACTATTCATCCCCATCAGGTTGTCAGAGAACACGTTGAATAATTGGTTGTATATTTCATGGCTGGTTTCTGTTCAGATAACAGTTATAATTTATAATCAGCACTTTTGCTCCACGCTGGTGATGATACATAGTCTAACAGTCTGAAATACCTGCAGGGCACACGTATGGGAAGGAAAATCTAACAGCAGTGAGAGGTGACCCAACACCTGACTGGGCTCTCTAATGTGTGTTTAATTGTCCAAACCAGACTCGTATTGTATCAGAAAGCCTACCAGCACATTTGAGCAGGAGGAGGGATTTCAGCAGCAGATATGTCAGCCTGACAAACGTGTGCTGCAATACACAAGTGGACATGGGTATTATTACTCCATAATCACCTCGGCTGAGCTGGCGAGAGGCTGAGACACTTTCTCCCCAGAGAGGTGATGGATGATGAGTCTGCCTTCTCGCTGACATTATGTTAGGACAGTCCGGGCTGCTTATTCTCATATTCAAACGTGCAGCAAGATCATCATTTTCTAGAGTGCTGTTTTAATGCATATGGTACGTAGCATTACATTCAATTATACTAAGAAATTATACATTTTCAATATCAAGCTGAGCGACTGCATTTTACAAAGATTTAAAGACCTTGATTATGTCAGTTATAGTTTAAGATAAAATCTTGTTTTGATTTTAAATGTGCTCAGTTTGCATTAAGTGTTTAAGCGGACACGTGTACTGTGGTTGGTGCTGCTGGTTTTCCTCGTATTACTCTGCGTAGCAGCTCACTGACATTCAGGCTGACAATACCAATAACATCTCTTCAAACCACAGGAGTTGTTGTAAACATTCCTGTGAACTTACACAATCGTCCATGGTACTTTGATGTGTAATTTTTTCTCTATTGCAAATAAGAAATTATTGAAGTTGTTACTTGGTTGGTCAAGGTCGAGATATTTCTTTAGCTAAATAACAGTTTAAAGCTTATGACAACTCAGCCTCAGTCCATTTTGATGGGTGGTGAAGGTGATAATGCTTTGAAGTGAAATGATGTGACTTTTAAATGTATGCTACGGTGGCCCTGAGAGCTCAATGCACTGCACCATGAAGGCACAATCCTAACCAGCCTAACCTAAGCAGCCCGGGTTTGAGTTGTGACATTTACAATATTTTAACGCATGACCCTTTGCACCATATCATCCTTCCTCACTCTCCCCAACCTTCCTGTACCTCTCTTACTCTCACTATCAGAATTAAAGCAAAAAATAACTTAAAAAGAAAAGAGTGATGAACCTGCTGGGACTTGCTGAGCACCTGTTATTAATGCTTTTAACTTCAAAGGTCACAATTGGGCGTTGAACTACAATTCCCAGAGACATTCATCATGTTTTAGTGTCCCCTGGAAACAGTTCTGTTGTGTTGTACGACTGCATTTGCAGCATGTTTGTGTATTTGCATGTGTTTCCTGAAGTTGCAGTGCATTAAGCTCTCAAAGCCTCTCACTACGCTACAAAAAGTCAACTTTCTGTCTTGAAAACAAAAGTTAGATTAGATTTCCAAGCAATAAAAATAATATACCAAACTCACTGACTTTCATTTTGACTGCTATATTTTACTTTTTGTAAAATGGTTGGGTGAGACTGAGGCTTCCTTGACCTCAGTGGAAAACCTCATGAGGTCAAGGAAAGATGACTTGCTGACGTGGAATTGTGCATCGCTGTAAATGTTACTGCCGCAAGGACTTGTGGGACAGCTTTATCTCATTTACTTTCGTAAGTGTTTGGTCCAGTGTACCCTGTAAGAGATAAGAAAGGAAGGCACCTTTCCTTGGAGAATTCAAGCAGCTCTTATCATGGCTGCCACTTAGATACTTCCATACCCCATAGAAATGGGAGGGAAATGGAAGAGCCATCAGCCCGAGCGTTACAAGTAAAAAGAAGAGAGTTAAATTAGCGGAGGGATAACACAACTAATGAGGAACTGCACTTATAGCCAGACACATCCCAATTGCTCTTTTATTTATCAACCTCTTCACTGGATTATGCAATTCATCATTATCTCGTCAGTAAGTTACCTAACTCTTATTGAACATATTCAGACGTTGGGTAACTTGCTGCTGGTTTCTCTGGTTTGAGTTGTCAATTCTGCCAAGGGAAGGTCCTCACCTGTTGCTAGTCGCTCAGTGTAAAGCTACAGGTGGGTGACAAATTGAAGTTAAAACATAAAAAGTAACAAAGTGTCTCAGTAAGGGGCTGGACCACCACAAGCCATCAGAACAGCTTCAATTCCCCTTGGCAGTGATTCTACAAGTGTCTGGGGCCGGTTGCACAAAAAAAAAAAAGATTTTCTTTAAAGTCTGAGTTACGGTTTCCTTAAAATAAAAGCAGTTGCAGAAAACACCCTTAAGTCCTTATGTTTTCCTTAAAATGTTCACTGAAGTTTTTAAGGTTTTTTCCTTATCTTAGTCTTAAATTTCAAGGAATCACTTAAAGTCAGTTAAATAGTTGTACAAAGGACCTTAGAGACCAAACATCTCCCATAGGTGTTCAACTGGGTTGAGATCTGGTGACTCATGGAAACAGAGACCCTTTGTGGTCTATGGATGGGGGCATTGTCATCCTGTTAATCCGCTCATTTAATCAGGTCCTTCCTTTCATTTGTCACCCATCTGTGGCTCCTATAGGAACTACATTTCAGCACACATACGCTGTGGGTTCAGCTGTAATCAGATTAGCTGTGCACTGACTTGACGTGTGATAACAGTGATGATTGCTGGTTTGTATTTAGATGATTACTTAGTGATTGTTACATGAACAATTGATTGGCTATGTTTTCTCTATATGAGCTGTTAGCTGCTTGAGGTACCTTACTTCCATTACCCTACGGTGCTCGGTCTTGGAGCCCAACAGAATTTGTCTGTTGCGACTGTTCAACAAAAGTTGAACAGTCTTTCTTAAACCACTGACAATGAGTCGGATGAAGGTGGCTGAAGGTACTCCAGGTTTTATGTTATGCTGTCACTGGATGTACATTGGTGGGTTTCATCATGTGTTTTATGCGCTTTATTATGTTTTTATTGTAAGTTCTAGTCAATGTGTGTGCTGTGTTTCACCAATTTTCCCTTGAGGACAAAAAAGTTACATTTGAAGCTACATTATTCATTACTGCTTATCCTTTTTTTCCCCAAAATGTTCTAAATGACATTTACCTTAGTTTCCTGACATACTATATTTCAAGATATGATTTTTTTAAACTCACATTGTAAAAGAAGCTTTCACAGCAGGTCAAACTGTAACAGGGATAGCTGGAATTATCTCATCTTATTGGCAGTGGTGAATAATTAATGTTCTCCCTTTCCACAGCGGTTGACAGTGATGTGACCTTTATTAAGGCACCAAAACCCCCAGCTGCTCCAGTCGAGCTGCTCAGTGGTCAAACAGTGAACAATTAAAAGGTCATCTCCCCAATGAGCCACTACGTAACTGGCTGCAATAAATATGAGAATTCAAACCCAAGTGACTGAGGGGGCGAGCAGTTGATCTCGGGATTTATTGACCTACCCCAAGCAAGACAAAAATGAAGAGAGACTGTTAAAGTAAACCATTAATCTGCTACATTACAATGATTATCGGGCTGTAAGGAGCTAATCCATTTTCTGTGGTGATGTTATACAGCAGACTAGCAACATATTGTTGCCTCATAGCAAGAAGGTTGTGGGTTGGGTCCTTGGTTTCTGTGTGCCTGCCTGAGTTTCCTCTGGGTACTCCGGCTTCCTCTCACAGTCTATAGACATGCAGTTTAGGTTAACTGATGAGTCTAATGTGAATGTGAGCTTGAATGGTTGTTTGTCTCTATATTCTAGCCCTGTGATAGACTGGCGACCTGCTTATGTAGCACCCAGCCCTCATCTGGGATTGGCTCAAGCCTACAAAGATAAGTGGCATGGTTAATGAATGAATGAATGAATGAATGAATGAATGAATGAATGTCTGCAAGCTGACTGAAACTCGCTGCTGCAGTTATTCACCACATAATTAGCTGCTGGCAGGTGGTTACTTTTCCAGCTTGATCATATGGGCTGGAAATAAATATACATCAGACTGAGCCAGTTGTTTGAGCAGGAAATGTGACTGCAGCAAGGTAACTGGATTAAGAGAGCATCTATTGACTCAGTGAGGATGCACTTAGGCACAGCGGGGCATCGAGCTAAATGCTAACATTAGCATACTAATATGCTCAGAAGGGTAATGCTAACATGCTGATATTAAGCAGTTCAATATTAATCATGTTCACAATCATAGTTTAGCATGTCAGCATGGCATCTTTTGCTACTTTGCAACAAACAGAAAGTACGGCTGAGGCTGGTGGGAGTGACATTAATGTTGGACAGTGAAACTCTAATGGTGAAAAGTCAGAAGATCACTACGCTGATTCATTCATTCTGAGGGGCGCATGAATTTGTGTACCGAATTCAATTGAAATCCATCCAAAAATTGTTGAGACTTTGCACATTTAAAAAAAGCCTCCACAAGTGCAAATTTTGATCAGCTGGTGGCAATAGAGGAACGGTCAGGGCATCACCGACGTCATTAGGATTCATCTTCTGGATATTTGTACCAAATTTCATCAAAGAGTTGTTGAGATTTTTCAAAGTCAACCTCATGGTGGTGGTAGAGGACAGGTCAGAGGACACCCAAGGTCGTTAGGATTCATGATCTGGATCTTGAATGTTTATATAAAATTTTATGGCAATCCATCAAAACAGTTATTGAGATATTTCAGTCAAAGTGGTGGACCGACAGACAGACAGACAAACAGACAGACTTTGCTATCCATAGTTCCATACCTTTTTTTAAGTTATATTTTGGCTTTATTATAACAGGGACAGTGAGAGAGAGACAGGGAAGTTAGGGAAGAGAGAGAGAGAAGGGATCCCAGGCTGCTGTGGTAATGACTGAGCATAAATGGTATGCGCTCTACCAGGTGAGCCAACAGGGCGCCCCCATAGGTCCATGCTTTTGAATTAAAACATGTTATCAGGTGAAAGGCCATCTTTCTTTTTAGTCCATCTTCAAAATCCAGCTCATCTAGACTGGCCCCAGCCATGCAAACTCTTGATAAATACTCAAAATTTGTCCCCCACAATCACAGATAAAAGCTGGTTTACTTTCCATCGACGCCCTCCAAGATGTCTATCAGTCTGTGGACTCCAATTTAAAAACTCAAGCGCTGGATACTGAATATCGTTGCCAAACCTCTCCATCTTTTCCATCTTATCAGACCTCCCCTCGCACAGCTCAGTCACACAAGCAGCTCGTACGCAACCTCTAATCCCTCAGGGAAATATGTGTGCATCCATCTGAAAACGCATGATGGAAAAAAACACAACCTTCTAAAATATCAATAACTTCTCCCATCAGTCAATCTTTCCCTGTCCGACTTTAGATGTTTAAGGACATAGAAAATATATATTCTCTGTCATAAGATGCTGGTCCCAGATGTAACGTCAGTCACACAGACATATACAGATAAAGACATTCACGCACACACTCACCGTCAAACTATATGAAAGCACACACTCACATTTTAATTAGCGGCACTTTAGTGCAGAAGCCACTAAGCCATGGGCTAATTAAACTCCACAGTCTGTGTTTTCACTGCAAAACCACCTCAGGGAGGGGCCCAGGTTGGTCTCTACTTTGCGGAGTTTATCTGCTGGGGAAACAGGAAACAATAAAGTTGAAAATCTTAAGAAGTAACTGGGGAAAGGTTGTCATATTAATATGCTGTTGAAGGCATTTTCTTGTGCAGTACCCTGATGGTCAATTCCCACACAATGAATGTGGAATGCCAACAATCTCTGCCGACTTCCTGTGTGTGTGTGTGTGTGTGTGTGTGTGTGTGTGTGTGTGTGTGTGTGTGTGTGTGTGTGTGTGTGTGTGTGTGTGTGTGTGTGTGTGTGTGTGTGTGTGTGTGTGCGTGCGTGCGTGCGTGCGCGCGCGCGCGCGAGTGTTCAGCGTGGTCACATACTGCTTCTCATTACAAATCCTCTCATGACTGTATGCAATTTGTGGCTCTGCTCTGTAGCCTTTTGTCAGCAGGCAGACCAAGTACCGTCCCTGTCTGTCTCTCTCGCTCTCCATCACCCCTCCTCGGTGCGTCTCTGTCAATCTCTCTCTCTCTCTCTTTCTCTCTCTTTCCCTCCGTCTCTCTTTGCCATTTCTGGGGACACAACCCCATCTGCAAATTGTAGTAATTAGCCAAGAACGCCTGTGATCGTTTGCTTCCTGTGCACATGACGTCATCTCGTGACTGTTCAGGGATAAGATGACTGGGTTCTCTGTGCTTGTCAGAGCCACTTGGAACAGCAGCGAAGAGAAGGGGAAAGTCAAGAATGCAGAAACGGAGCGTGAACCCACAAAGGTACTTCTAATCCTCCTGGCGTCTCAGCGGTAAAGGGCAAATGGCTGATCAGATTGCTGAAATCGAGGCTAGACATCCTGCAGTAATAAACCTGCCTCTGAGTGGGAGTAGATTCTCCAGATAAACTCAGATGCCAGGCTAATTTCACAAACAAAGCAACAGCTGATTTGTCTTCATCTCACTGAGATGTACATGTCATTGTCAGTGTCTGGATGACTGCTTTATTTGATGGATATGCAGGCCGATGGGGGGTGGGGGGGTGGATCCAGGGCAGCGGAGACAATGCTGCCCAAAGGCCCCCCATAAACACACAAACAAACACACACTTACACACACATTGGCACCACAAGACTAATCCTCTTAAGTGTCAGTCTGAACTGTAGGGGCACAGCACGCCTGGTGCCCCCACTGCTCATTTCCTGCCCAGGGCAACACCTTTCTACAGCTCCCCTGTGACTCCTGTGTCCATCCAAAAAAAAAAAAAATCTCCTGCTTCCTTCTTTTTCTACACCACTGAAAATCTATCTTTTGAATATCAAATACTCACCTCCTCATGGGCTCAACAGCTGGCTCTGAAAGTTTGTAGCTTCCTCCTTCGCAGAGTAGTTTGGATTCACAGCAGTTATAATAGATTCCAATGGAAAAAAGCAGTCAAACATCTCAAACCACTCACGTAGCATAACCAATTTCTCCATCATTGAAACACACCGTTCTGTTTGTTTCAAACCCAACAGGTAAAGTACGCCACATATTTCCCTCTATGTAGCTCAAAAACATAGAGCTGTGTATTAATTTATCGATTTGCTAACATAGCAATGATTGTCCACATCACCGGTTTCCAACCTTTTTAGCTTGTTATACTTTGTAGCCACTGTCTACCCACAATCCCTTGTCACAGGCTGCATGACTTGTGAGCAGGTTAAGCAGATTGATGTTTGCTCTTTTCTTGTAAAAGTCAGAAAAGCAAAGATTTGATAAAGGCCAGACGACTGCAGTGCCTCCAAAGAAGAACAAGGGCGCTCGACTTTATGTCGGAAGAGATTGCAATCTCTGCAAACAACAGAAGATTGACAATGAATTTGATGGGAGAGTTCAAGAAAGTGAAAAGACAAAATGTCGAGAAGGATAAGAAGATTGCAGACCTGGAGCAGTACTTCCACATGAACGACCTAATTGTCAGTGGGTTGGAGTCCAGGCCCCGGCTGCTGCGGCAGGTGGAGAGCCACTGTGCCTGAACTGGCCCCCCCTTCAGCAACAGGTGATGTTCAGCAGCAAAGGCATATTCCTAGACAGCAACGATATTGAGGGGTGTGCATCCCAAACAAAATAAAAATTGCTTTGTGAACAGAAAACAAAAAAAATGCACTCCTCACACAAGAGAGAAAGATGAAGGGATCCGACAGGTATGTGAAGGAACACCTGATAAAGAGAAATGCTGACATTGCCAGACGCTTTCTGAGAAAATGGAACAACATCGACGTGGACGGCAAACCGAAAGGTGTTCATAAAACTGAGCGGGGCACCGGAGGAGGAAAAAGTGCTGGTCACCAGGGACACTGCAGAAATGGAGAGAGCAGCACACCAAGGTGATGAAACAAATGAACATCACTCAATTAAAATTATTTGAACTCAGATCAGCTCGCTAACGGCATGAAGCGTAAGGACAATACTGTTACAAATGTGAATGGGAACAGGACAGCTTGTAGTGCAGAGCGTGAAAGGTAATGGAAAATTGTAAAGGAGTGGATTGTTTAACAGCAGATAACGAGCCAGATGGATGGATGGATGGATGGATATTTTATTTTTTTTAAATGAGGTAATATCATGTTTCCAGGGTTGATGATAAGATCAAATGTATAAACTCGCAGGTCAGCTGCAGAGCGCTGGAAGGCCTGTATGAAAAGACTGATATATGAATGTTGTTACAACACAGAGGAGTGTTACATCTATCTCTGATGCCTCTCTCTGGAGCGCTAAAAAACAAGGCGTTTTTGTGTCAGTCTCTGAGCCTGTCTTCTGATTGGCTGACTGTTTTCTGACTGACGCACGGCCGGACCAACCACAGGTAACGGACTGTAGCCTAGTAATGTATCTTTGTCAAATCTGTACTAAAATGCTCCAGTATTTCAGGAAAAATGAACTTGAGCCAGCTCTAGGTCTCTAATGTTACTATCGTTGGGAAGGCTGCGTAATGATACGTTGACCCTCTGACATCCAGTGATTGTGCAGCATTTTCTCAACATTTTTCTGTCTTGTAGCTGCTAGCTCAGTGATGGAAAGACCACCTGGTATTCTGATGTTAATAATGTTAAAACAACATGTAAACAATGGACAGTGGGTCCGGTTGGGCCATACGCACCTGAGGGCGGTGACTGTATAGTTGTGACATCACAAAATAACAGAAGTCCTGACAGCTTGTTTTAATGGTCAGTTTCTGCATATGAGCTGAGTGTATTTCCCTGTGGATTGAGTGTTTTGATATTTTCAGTATTTATATAGAACCTACGTCTGCTTTATGATTAAAGAATACACAAAGAATCCATGAGTGCATTTAGAGATGAATTACTAACACAAAAATATAAAAGAGTGTATGAATAAGAAGATAATGACAAAGTCTAGGAAGCATTTCTAAAGATTTTCAAATCATAACATGACAAAAACTATGCATTAAATACAGATCAGCTATGAATCAAAAAAGGGATATCAAAAAAAAAGTATATGTATTGAGATTTCATAAAGTATAGACGTATAGAGACAGAGAATAGTTATATAAAATAATTAGAAAATAAGTTAACTAATATCAGAGGTGAGAGTAAGTCACATGTGCAAGTCTCAAGTCCTCAAATTTGACCTTAGTCAAGTCATGTGACTCAAGTCCCCCACCTCTGACAAATATTAGATAGATAGATACTTTATTTGTCCCCTAGGGGAAATTCATGTGTCAATTAGTTCATTGTTAGTTAATAATAAATAAACAGGAGGATATGCAAGAAGGAATATTATAATAAAATATTACAGAATAACAAAAACAACATTAAGGTCAAGATGAACATTAAGTTAATTGATTAAAGAAAATGGATAGGACCAGATAAGTATTTTTATTTTATTTTTGACCATTTATTGTCTGGTCTGTCCACTGATTTCTTGTCATAGATTTTTTTTCTATTGTTTCTATGGATTTTTTGATCCATTCTTTGCCCTGAGTCCATCGTGATACAACTGTAACAGCTATACATCCAGTCCCAGTCTACAGCTTCCATCCTCTGTGAAAGGACAAGCTGCAGTCTCTGTCAGGCCTACAGGAAATTATTATTTGATTCTCCAAAGACATATTTTGGTGTAATATTTCTTCAGTACTTCCCTCACACACCCTCTGTCACTTCCCCTATAGTCTCATGTCTTACTTTGTTTCTCTCTTCATCTATCCCAGATGGGCTGTAACACCAACTAAGTTGTCAGGCAACACTGACAGTTATAAAGGTAAAGCTTTTAGCTGCTGACAGTGTTTTGACTTACAGTAGATGGGGCCTGTCCACTCTCACCTCCATCTTAAATGCTGTCAGGAAACAGCAGCTTGCCAACTGCACAAACACTCCAGTCCTGCTGTCTGAGAGACTGTCGACTGTGAGACTGACCAATGGACTGTTTTACAGAAGCAGCTCGGGGGGGGGAGTAAACAAGTTTGAAAGGTCTGGAGTCCTGGGACCAACTGGACACCAAAATTGTTCTCTGTCGATGAAGGGGGTCACATATCATCTGTCGTACAGACTGGACTTGAAGTTCTCGAAACAGTACGGACTCAGTCGCTACAAAAACACTTCGCCTGTGCTCTGGTTGGTTGCTGCTGCATTGCAGTTCAATTTAGTTTTTGCCAGCCGAGAGGTCAGCAAGGTGTACACAGGACATTACCTTGGAAGACAGACTCATTCCACAGTCTGCAGCGCTGTTTGACTTGCAGGGCAACATGAGCGCACAGGGGCGGCATTAACACAGGGAATGGACAATTATTATTTACAGATATGGCTTTTGAAGGCCGATAGAGGGAAGTTGAAAAGAAAAGATTAATCATATAAATGATTAATTCGCTCCATCTGAGCATAATGTGACAGTTTCTAAAAGTGTGTAATAATCACAAGATTTACATCTATGATGCCATTAAAATAAAGATAAAAAAAAATAGGAAGGAAACTTCAGCCAGAAATCACCTTCTCCCTGTACAGTCAAGCTGCTGCTTTATTTTAGATTTTAGTGAAAGTACAACAAAATAGCCCTAACATTTTATCACTTTATTTTCCACAAAGAAACATCTTTAAAATTGCGACAACAGCATTAACTTCAGTGAATCAAACAGACACAATTGGGAGTTGATGAGAGAAATAGAGTTAAAAATAAAAAGCAAAAAATAAAATCAGATATGTTGTGACTTCTTTTTTTTTTTTTTTTTTTTTTTCCTTAAAATGCACTTGTGGTAGTAATGCTCACACACACCTTCACGATATTTCAGTCAGTGTCACACAAGTCTCATTTCCAGCTCCTAATGTTTGGTTTGAGCCATTATTCACCTAATCCCTTTTCAGCATGACTGCACATACAAGTTCTCCTCTCAAATATGGCAACGGGAAGGGACTTCAGACTGTGCAGCCGGACAATTAGTCTTCGTGTCCGCTCAGAAACACTGTCTTTGAAAACAACAGGCCTCATCCACAGGCGTCCTGCTCCAACACCATTCTCCTCACACGCACTTCACTCTCCTCGCTTCACTGCTGCACCGTCCTCTTATTAGAGCCGTTTCAGGAAGCTCACTCCTCTTTAATACCCAGGACTAGACGGCACTTCCACTATCCCAGCTTCCTCGTGTCCGGAGAGTTAGTCCAATTTGCCCATCATTTCAAAACCACACAAATATGTAAACAGCTTAGAAAATATGCACACAGGCAACAAAAAAAGAGGAAAAATCCAAAGCATTTCTTTTCACAGCGCAGTGTTTCTTTTTTCCTCACTCCTCTGCAGTGCAAAAAATGAAAATATGAGGAAAAAACAACAACAAAAAACAATAAATAGACTTCCTCTGTTATATATTTCTGTGTTTGTATATATACATATATATATTTATAATAATGGGTCTCTACATGAGCACACAGCTCTTGGCTCGGTCCTTCCTCATGGCCGGGGCCTGGTCCATTTGCTCAGTCCGACCTGGCAGGGGTGGCAGGGGGAGCTGTGAAACTCGCTTCAGGCCCCTGCGGGAACTGCTGCGTTTTAACTGCGGCTTGTGCGGCCGCCGCACCGACGCCAGCGTGGTGATGTGGAACACATCTCGAACGCTGTTCTCTGAAACCTTGGAGGTGCACTCCACGTAGGCCACCGCCCCCATCTGTCGAGCTATCGTGCTGCCCTGCAACACAAAGACAGGTGAAGCAGAAGAGATCACTTTACCTGTGTGGCGTTTTTCAGAAACAGAAGCTACAAAGTGCTTTACAGGAAAAATTAAAGTGGAAGGGGAGACTACATGTAACGTTTTATCAGCTGTGCCGCAAAAACATCGTCTTGTGTAACTTTCTGACATCTTCACAAAGCACTGTTCTTGCATTTTGTATTCTGCCTCTTTTCTAATAGAACTCCAGACAATGACACAACATTGTCTTATATCTTGTATGCTTGTATCCTCAGGCTTTTAGCATTTAACTTAGACATGAGTTTACTTCACATCAAGGTGCTGTGTGAGCGCTTCACAGAGGAACAGAAAGTGTTCAATATGCACACCATCCTTCACTGTGCCTTGGCTTGAGCAGGCACTACATCTCAAACAGTGGAAGACTAAATGTCCACGAAAAGAGGCAGCGGTCCTGAGACAAACGGTAGACTGAATGTCAATGATCTAAACATGTCTAGAGACAAATGAAGCTCCTCCATCTCAGGCATGAATAATGCAGACACTCCAACTCCTCAGTCTGCGGTAACAGAGCAGCACCGGGCAAGTGTTGACATGGTCTATGCAGCTATTTAGAGAGAAGAGACTAAACTGCTCCAGCGCCGGAGCTTACCCCTGAGTGATGTTACAATATACCCACTTAATTGAGACTGTAAATTGTTTGCTTGAGATCAAATCAGAGACAAATTTAATTTTAGAAATCCCTTGGCCCTTTCTCTTCACGACAGTACAGTATGGCCTCATCTACGGTGGCCCTGAGATTGAGACGCACTGCAGCTTAGGAAAACACATGCAAATAGACAAAACACGAGCAACTTCAGAAAATATCTTCAACGGTTTGACAACACAAGCCCTGCAAATACAAAACAACCAAATACAGGAACATGCTGCAGGTAGAGCACATTCGACAATGGAAGTGTTTCCAGGGGAAACTAAAAGGCGATGAAGCTGGCTGGGACACACTTGTTGTTCAATTGTTTGTGACTTAAAAGCAGAACGAGTGCTCATGGATGCATGATAATGTATCCATGCGAGTGCATCCCAGCTGGGTTCATCACTTATTTGTGTCACCTGGAAACACTTCCGTTGATGTCTGTGGTACTTGCAGCACATTTTTGCTTATTGGTTGTGTTGTATTCAAATCGATGATGTTTTCTGCCTGTGTTTTGTCTGTTTTGGTGTATTTTCTTAAGCTGCAGTGCAATGAGCTCTCAGGGCCGCCATACTCATCTCTCATTTCATGATCACACCAAAAAAAAAAGAAAACACAAGTTCAGGCAGGATCAGCACGTGCAACGTTTCGTAACAGACGACCCATGACCCTCAACTCCCACGCTCTCCGACACCGAGCGAGCTTTTCATCCCCCGTGGACGAGGTTTGATTGTTATCATGGCTGTGCACAGAGCCACATATAAGAAGCAGTGAGGTCCTCGATAGGTGGAACGACAGATTTAGATTCACTGCCAGTGGCGGGGGGGTGGTGAGGGTGGTGGTGGTGGGGGGGAGCGGGGACCTGACCAAGGTGTAGAGATTGTCGTGACAAGAGGAAAAGCTCGGGCAGATTAGTGCGGGAACGTCTGGAGTTCACCCAGTGGTCACTCTCGCCGGAAACTCCTCGGCTGTGTTGGAATTCAATTTAAGATCAACAACAGGATAACGACGCAGGCTATTGGATTAGAGCACCAGAATGTTTAATGTGCGCAGCTTTGGCATCTGCTGTGTGACACACATTTTCTGGGCATGTTAGAGGCACAAACAGTAGCTGCCCCAGACGAAAACAGTGACTGAGAAGGAGCAAAACAATAGTGTAATGTAAGCCTGGCCACAAATGGTCCCCAGTTATTTCACATTAGCTGTGTGATTTGACCCTCCATCTTTTGTTTATATATCTTATTTACATGTCTGTTTTTCAGTGGTTGATTTTTCATATTCAGCCCTCGGCAAGCTCTGAGAGCAGCAGTATAAAAAAAAAAAGGCTCTTTTGTTCTGAGGGCTTTTGTGTGGTGGTGAAAAAGCCCCTCCACCTTTTGTACGTCCAACACGGGGAGAGCACGAAATGAACACGCTGAAAGCTGATTAAAATTCACAGATTTACACAACAGTTTATCAACCCCTCCCTCTTCTCCCCATCCCCTTGGCTTAGAGGTCATGGTGGCATGTGATAAAAGGGCTCACTCATTCATCAATGTCCGTATTTCTATTCATCCTGCATTTTGAAAACCCCCTAAATCTGCACAAACATTTCATTTCAGGGAAAAATTGTGTCCCTAGACATAAACTCCACTAACCAGCCGCGCCTCCTGTATGGCCCTCGCCATACGCAACCTTACTTTGCTCGTCAGCAAATTTGCGTCAAAATGCCAACCCCAGCTACATGTCCCGAGGGGTTTCATACAGCTCTTATTCTGCAGTGGTTGATTGTGTCGCACGAGCCTCCTCTCACACTCGCTTCCTACGGGACCCCCCCAACCAGAGAGGCAATGCCGCTGCTGATCCAAGATGGAAAAATCACATATTATCGCTGGATTGCTTTCTAATTTATTTTCTGCATCCGTTGTTGTTTTCAAATCTGTCTTTCTTCCCAGGGCACCTTCCAAGTCCCTCTCCCATTACTTATCCCACCCCCACCCCCACCCCCACCCCCCCCACCCCCTCTCTCCTCAGATATCTATCATGTGCAAGTTCTCACCTGTTCATGAGTGACAGGGATGAGCCGCTGCTTGGAGAGTTCCCTCAGGGTGTTGACGTCCGTCCTCATGTCCAGTTTACAGCCCACCAGCACCACTTTGGCGTTGGGACAAAACTCTTGTGTCTCCCCTTGCCACTGTGGAGACATGAATCAGCAAGAAAGATACAGTCATACATCAGTGACTATGCCAAATATGAGAGTTTTGGGGAGATTAATGCTCAATGATAAAAGACATTTGTTCTCCTAAGGGGTCATCAGTATTCTTTAGATGAAATGAGTAGATGAGGTTAATTTCTCTATATTTCATTCCAATGTAAACTGAATATGTTTCCGTTTTTTAACTGGTGATTGGGCAAAACAACAAGCATCAATCTCAGAGTCTGCAGTTCCTAGAATGACCACTTGTGTCTGGCTCCAACAGTGAGTCAATCCCTGTACACTCCCATGTTGAAATGTCCAACTTTACAGCAGAAATAAACAGCCTGGTAAAAAGAAGTTTTGGTCTCTATAGCTTATTTCCTCCTTCATGACAACTGTACAGGGGTGAGTGTTTATATAACTCACCTGTTTAAATATAATTAAGGTTTAAAGTTATGCATAATTGAGGGCATGGTGGCTTTGAGTGACAGGTGGGTGCCGTCACAGTTGGCTAGTCGCTAGCTGTCTGTTCGGCGTCACTTCAGCTAATTCAAGTCAGCCAGCAAATGAATTAGCCTTGGGTTAGCCTTTGAGCGAGATGCCCAGACACCCAGCTGTGCTAACAATGCTGCCGGGAGCGTGTGCTTGCCACAGTTATTGAACCGACATCATGCACCGAAGTCTCGGCTCCACACACATTTTTGGGTTAACCGAGAGCAAGGCAGAGTCAGACGCTGCCAAGCTGGAGATGGTGGAGCAGCTTCAAAACTGCTCTTCAGAAGCCTATGGGTGACGTCACAGAGGTTACATCCATCTTTATTTACAGTCTATGGCAAAACAAGCAATTCAAAGACATCACCTTAAGCTCTGGGAAACTGTAATAGACAATAAATAATTAATAACTACAATTAGTTAGTGAAAAAGTTAATGTTTAAACTAATTAAAAGAAATGGTAACCGGTAACTATGGTAAGTTACTGTAGAGCTTGCGATAAAAATTGTCATTATTGATTAATCTTACTCTTCATTATTATCATTATTATTATTATTATTATTATTATTATTATTAAAAACATTGACATCCATTGAATTCTACAGTGCAAGGTGATGTTTCACAATGTCTATCTTGTCTGACTTTGACTCCAGAAGCCAAATATATTGAATCTCTTTTCACACAAGACAAAGAAAAATCCTCACAACTGATGAACTAGAACAAGGGAATGTTTGGCTTCTGAGAATCAAAAGAGTTGACAATCAATTTTGGCTCTAAGTGAAAGCATTGTTATTAAAGACACATCTCATTTTTTCATTATGCACTGTCACTTCTTCACTATACAATGAAACTTTTATTACACATCACAGGAAAATATGACAACTTTATTCACACAGGCTTGGTTCAGGTGTCTGCACGACCTACAGTGTGTTACACTTTCCTCACGCAGCCCCCGTCAACAAATCTATTTCAGGGTCTGGACAGAAAAGGTTGAGCGGTATTCCTTCTAGAATCACCCTGAGATTAAATGTCACTTCTGAGACTCAGATGAACCAACATAGTCTCTCCTCCCCATGACACACAGCAGCCGACAGCCCTGAAATGTTCCACATGCCGTGTGCAGAATGTCAGTCTGTCCATCCGTCTCTCACAATGATTACGGCCTTTGACCTTTCAGGCCCGTCCCTATTCTGCCAATAACATCCAATCAAAAGCTTTGATTGTTTAACCCTCGCTCCTCCCCCAGCTGTCATCCAGAAACCTCAGTGACCTGCTTGTTTCTAGAGGTCAAGAGTCTAATTTGGGATTGTGATTGTGCAACAGGTTTTCCATGTGGCCCTGGGTTTCAAAGACTACCAAGGCGACAGCTACAGGTCAGGGGTCATGGCAACCCCCTGCCGAGGGATTCATGGGAAAACCAAAAGCTTGACGGCAGCTCTGCTTCCCCCTGTTGACAGAGTGCACTGAGGCTTGTGAGATATTTGTGGGTTAAAAAAAAAGGTGTCTCGGGTTAGATCTACAAAGTCTGCAGGAGCATTTTAGCAGCTCCCCTCAGACCACTAAACACGTCAACACGCCAGCCGTGGGAACTGTCTTTGGCCCGCACAGTTCAAAGGCGAGCGCATACACATGGCTTCAAGATGAGAGACCGCTAAAAGGCACAGGCCTGTTTTACATGACACACATGCACGCAAACAAAACCAATTAAGTTGGGTGTCTCTGCAATAGGTATTTCACAGTGTGCGGCACAAAGTCTGCCACTGGCTGTAAAAACACAACCATGACCACAACCTCGCCCAGCCAGGACCACATTGAGCTGCCACTCAATTGCAATTCCAGTAACGCAACATCTGGACCAGAGGCCCACCTTACAGATGTTAACTGCCACCACCATCTACCCAACTCTTCTGCATAATTTAAAATGTTAAATGCCTACAGAAAAGATCATGTCTAGTACTTTTTTCAAAGAGGCTCTGCAACAGCTCTTTGATTTGGCTGGTGTGGCTAATTTGCATATGTGATATTCCTCTCGAAACCCACCCAGCTGCCTCTCCTCATTCTTCAGTCTGACCTTCCATTCCTCAGAGGGACGTGGGTCAAGTATCCATGGACATTTTGATGAGATAAAGGAACAGGAGGCTCCAACCTCTGTGCTGTTTTGTGCTCTATTGTTGAGCCATCAAAGTGTGAGCTGCTGGCACAGATATCTGTGTGGATCCAAGATGCTGATCGGGAAAAAGTGACTTTTTTCCGGTTGGTTCTCCAGGGTCAGAGCAGATATTAAATGCTGATCCAAAATCTTGAGAGAGGAGATGAAATTAAAAAAAACAAACACTGACCTTCTTTATGACGCTGTCCAAAGTCTCTGGGCGGCTGATGTCGAAACAGATGAGTACAGCGTCTGAATCGGGATACGCCAGCGGCCTCACATTGTCGTAATAAGACGAACCTGTGGACACACGATGACATATGGCATAAGGTCATGAAGTCTTCTGAGAAATTCTTGAGTGTGCTTGTTTTTAACCTGATTTAACCCCCTGAGATCCTTCATCTCAAACATATGGCTCTTTCTGTCAAGTAGACACATACTGGAAGGTGATGGAAAGGTCATTAATATATGGATGGCCCATTAATGCAGGAGCAGTGACATGCACTTCAACATGCTGCAGCTTGAATGCGCCTGTTTGTGCTCTGCAGATGCAAATGAGTCAGTTGTGTGCACATATTTGAGTATCTTTGGCCTTCCACACAGCTGTGGCCTCCCTTTATCACAGTGCTTCATGAGGAATGTCGAGGGGTTACTCAGAGTAAGTACACACACACACACACACTCAGAAGTGAATTATAGTGGGTTGAGGACCGATGGACCTGTGCACACGATCCATAATCAACCTGAAATGACGGCGACTGCCAGCACAAAGGCCAAACTAAAGGTTGAAGCCCTTAATTCTCTCGACTCATCCCCCTCCCTTCTCTCTTTCAAATGCTGCCTGTTTTAAAAAAAAATTTTCCCCCCACTCTTGCTTTTCATTCCTATACCTTGATCAAATTTGAAGGCAGAGTGGCGCCTCCGTACTTTCACAAGCCGCTCGGTTACACGGCTCCTGCTCTCTTGCAGCTCTCATTAGGAGGCTTGTAAAAATATCTGGGGCTCTCTGGGAAATGTGGCATTGGCTGAGGGCATCCTCCCTCCTGCCTCCCCGGGATGCCGGCACGGACCTGAACTCCTTTTGATAGCAGCAGCACCCTGACTGCATAAATTTAGTGTCATGAAAACTCACAAGTTTGGTGACAGATCACCACATTTTACATTTGCAATTGCTAAATATGTACATAAATCTGTGAGTTACATTTTTTTAGACGGATGCTGCAGACTCCCCTATATAAAACAAATCCAATATTACATTTAATCCCTTAAGATCACACAGAATGATTATAATAATTACAGATAATCTTTGTAGTTTCTTTTACTGTGCTTCATACCAGACCTGACACAACAGGCAGTCGGCCCGTTAAAGCTCTGTGTGCCTTTTGTTTAGCAAGGTAAGTGGAGTCTGCACAATGGTGGTACAGCCTGTTTTAGCATCACTATGTTCTCTTTGTTTATGATGGAATGAGACTATGACAATAGCTGCACACGGCCCACAGCCTTTAGCATTCAGCAGGCTGTCCTATGTTGACCTGCTCCCCATCCGCTCAGAACAATGCTGCATGCCGCCTGTCATCGTATCACAGGCTGTGTATTAAAGATTAATGCTTTTTGTGCCTCCACATGAGCGAAACACTCTTGTTTACATTCAGTGTCTCATCAAAATGCACTTTACCATCCAGGGCTAACAAATATCCTGAATGCCTACACTACCTTATACCAATTTCTTATACCAAAGTTTTGAAATATGCATGAACTTGCAGACTTCTTCTGTCATCCTGCTGTTGTGGCATTGATACCAACGTGCATCAGTAGAATTGTGTCTAGGTCTATTGTCCCCTTGCATCAAATTGTGATCGTACTGTTTTTTTTCCATTGTCTGAGCAGCAGGTCCTTCTGTAATGAGTGGTTATGGGGAAAGGTGTTTCTGGGCCTTTGCGCATCACATGACCGTCAATTTTCGCCTGTAACAAACAGCGCAAAATTGCTGCAACGCCTGTCAGTGTCCCTGAGGGCTTGGTGCATGCGCATCCTTGTGCATCTGGACGTAGAACTCAAAAATAATACAGGAACCCACTGATCAAACTGTTACTCTCTAGCATCTCTAGTGGCCAAGAACTATAATGGTGGCACCTTTAAACTTTGCAAAAGCATAAAGGTAGTTTTGCAAAATCTTTGATACAAATATTTTTGACAATATTGTTGTTAAATATATATATAATACAATTATATTTCAATGTAATACAAAAGAGGGATGTTTATAGTCCTTTCTTCATCTTATTGATACTAGATCGCAACAGTCAAAAAACCCGCTAAGACCCGGTAACATCAGGCTTTTCTTGGCAAAGGAAAAGGGTTCATTCATTCACACCCGGGTCAAACGACTCTGCAGTAGACACGGGTGTTTATTGGCCCCTGCTCTGATCGCCATTGATGTAATCACAACACCCACGTGAACCTGGTAACGTTCACCCCTTTTCCTGCTGTAACGTCTTTCAGATCACAAACACACCTGTCAGCTGTCCAGCATTGTGTTGTTAAACCAGAAACACAGCGGCTGCACCTTCCTCTGAGAGTGAGCTGCAGCCCTGAAATAAGTTTTAAAAAAAAAGATCACTGATCGAAGCGTCTCACACGGAGGCTGAGACACTTTTACAGGCGCATCAACCCGGGGATGAGACGTGACAGATCTGTTTTAGCAGTTTGCACAGCAGCTAGCAGCTCACTCTCTCTCCACTGCGTCTGTGTGTGTGCTCTGTAAATGCATGTGATGACATCGCTACTTGCAGTTGTGTGTGTAAGGTCCAAAAAGAAAGGCAAACTCGACTGGCAGTAAAAAGGGGTCAATCGGCTTTAATTAGCGAGTTTACCCGCGTTCAAAAAACCTGCTTATACCCACTACTTTTGGTTTAAAAAGGGAATAAGATGTATTAGTGTGAAAGAAGGACTAACACTCACTCACTCACTCACACACACACACACACACACACACACACACACACACACACACACACACACACACACACACACACACACACACACACACACACACACACACACACACACACACACACCCCCACACTCCCAAAAAGGCCCATTTGCACGGATGCCAAATCCAACAGTCAGCAAAGCCCACTCTGTACGACAGCGAGCTCTGATTGGTAGTGGTCACACATGAGGTGCTGTAGCTGCTGAAGTTGGTCTTTAGTATGTATCACAGTGCAGCAGACCTGTACCGAGGTTAGAGCTGAAGAAGAACAGAGCACGTGGGGGTGTAAAGGGGACAGAGAAGATTTAATGACTTTGATGCTGGAGCGAGGGCAAGGTGCAGAAGCATGTGATGATGAGAGAAGCGACCGGGGAATTAACACAGAATCCAGATGAAGGGGGAAGAGATGTCGGATGAAGGAAAGTTGAGACAATGGTGCTTGTTTGATTTAAGAAGTAATTAGTGGCTTGAATGAGGCCGTTGGGATCAATTTGTCAATCCCAAAGATCATAATGATTGACAGGTCGAGGTCACAACAGGCCTCGTCACAGCACAGCAATGCAGATCTCCTCTGCCGTGAGCGACATGGACGCTACCTCAGCACTTTTACAAAGTCAGGAGAAAAAAAAGTCCACGAGGGAAAAGAGAGGAGAGAAAGTGCTGCAAGCAGGCACAAATAAAAGCCAATCACCATAACAATCAAGAACATGAGGAGGAGGACAAGAAGGGGAAAAGTTTTCTCCTGACTGTAAAATATATCACCTCGATGCCTGAAATGCTCTCGCCCCCTTACCGGCAAAGAGACACGACTAGAGATAAAAGAGGATGTATCTGTGGAGGAGTGGAGGAGGGGGGGTGTTTAGGTAGGTAATGAAAGCCCTGCACTCGGCAGGACAGATCAAATAAAGAGGTATGAGAGCTCAGGCTTGGCTACTGGTCGAGCAAGCCTGTGCCCATTCACTGTGAGGTGGAACAAAAGGTCAATTGAATTTCAGACAGAGGCAGGATGAGATGGATGGGGCAGGAGGGTGAGGGAGGGGAGCATGGCCTGGCAGGAACCACTAAAAACCATCACGCCTGGCAAGGAGCGGGACCCCGCCACGCCGTGCCAAGGACAGGCATAAAACACCCCTCACAAAACCTCCCGGAGCATTAGCATTAGCCTGATTTAGCGCCGGCAATCTCTCATGGTGAAAAGGGAAGAATTCTGCCTTTATTTCCACGGGGCTAATTAGCACTAAGCCGTGCTGCAGCACCATGCAGGAGTCTACGCCAAGCAGAGGTGACAGAGGTGGGAGCAGAGCGCTCCTCGCCAGCCGTCAGTTGAGCTTCCTCAAAGGCCAGAAATATCCCAGCGGATGTCGAGGCGGACAGAAACTTAGTGGAGCGCTAATGTACAGTAATAGGGCTTGAGGGTTTGTGGTATGACTTAATTTATGCCTCCCGTCCCCTGACACATCAGCTCCCCCGTAGGGACTATCTGTCTGAAACATGACAGCTCTCTATCCGCTCATTCAAAGCCTCGTCTGTGTTTCCGTTTTTACAAACAATGAAATAAAGTGAACAATAAAACACAAATGGTGCAGTCTGACGGAGAAGATTCTTCAGGAAACCTGTGAAATTGAGTGTGCATCAGCATCTAACAAAGCCTCCCAGACTTCAGTGCACTAATCTGTACCATCGCAGCAGGAATTTTCTTTTTCTCTCTCTGTTTGTTGCATGTTCATTGCAGACGCAGCTAAAAAGCAAACCATTATGAGTGAGGGAGAAAGAATTGTCTTTGCCTCGAGGCTCTCCGACTTGTGCATGCACATATGGCAGGGGGTCGATAGCAACTAACAGCCTCATTAGGCCATATAGACACTCATGCACACAAACAAAGGCAGGGTATAAGGAAAAAAACACCCTCTTAAATGTCACCAAATTACCAAATAAACGTAAACAGTTAGCGTGATTGAGTTAGCCACAAACTTAGAAACACATTTAACACCACATACACTGAGTCTTTCTTTCTTCTCCTGCAGCTGTTTTCCTGTTGAAATCCACCTTCAAAGCAAGGGCAAAACATTTCAAGTTGGCGTGGCCGAGTATCGTAGCAACCTGGAGGGATGCAAATGGCTTCATTGTGAGGCCCTGAAAGGAAGTAAGGAGGAAGAGAGCAGGAGAGCGAGGGGATCGTGGACGCTAATGACTCCGGTGTACTGACGATTAGAGGTGTCTAAAAGGAGAAAAGGAGCGGGATCGGTGCTCCATCTTTTAAGAGGTTCAGCAGACTTTTCATTGCTGAAGGTCGGGCCTGTGTTGTCAACTTTTATGGCTTCTCCTCGATCAGGGTTCTGTTCAAACAGAGATAAACAGAGACTGCTGCCAAGACACCCTTTGAGAGGGAGGTGGAGTAACTTTGACCCAGTGCACCACTCTGCTGTACAAGACGGAATGTGTTTTACTTTGTGAAAACTGCACAAAAACTCTCTTTCACAGTCCCACATCCAGAATCCAATACTGTCAACAACACATGGAGCCACTGACCTGATTCCCAAAACAGAAATTTTATAACTTAACAGTTGTACATATACCGCAATTGGGGACTTTAAAGTTCCACTCAAGACATGTTTTAACTACGTAAAAATCCTCTGCTATGATTAATATTTTGTTTAACATGATTTTCCCACATAAAAAGGGGGAAAAAAAGGAAAACTTGGGCTGGAATCACATCTACTGTTACTTCCTCATTGAGAAATCTGGCATGGTGCCCCACCCATCACTACCGCTGCTTGTGTTAGGTTGACGGGTGAGAGAGCAGAGATTATCAAGATGATTAGGAAACATCAGAGAGACTCAGCCACATGTTTGAGCCTCAGTCAGACCCAGACTCAGGAGTTTTTTCAGGAGTTTGTTGTGAATACAACCATGCTATGCTGAAATAAGAAGACGTGGGGCGTCGTGTAGCGTAGTGGTCTAAGCAGGCGCCCCATGTGTAGAGGCTACAGTCCTCGCTGCAGTTGGCCCCGGTTTGAATCCCGCATCGGACGGCCTTTCGCTGCATGTCATTCCCCCTCTCTCTGCCTCCCCGTTTCCTGTCTCTCTCCACTATACTATCAAATAAAGGCATAAAAAGCCCAAAAAATATACTTAAAAAAAAAAAAGAAATAAGAAGATGTGTCAGAATGATTAGCATAGTTAATTCTTTATGTTGTTGTTAGCTTGTAACTGGCAGTGGCTGACACAGTGTTAGCGGTTGTGCTAATGCTAACTCTTGCTCTCTACACTGACAAGGTTTCAGTGACTGGTGAAGGAGCAGAGCGTATCCAGATAGTTAGTGTTAGAGGAAACATATAAAAAACTTGGACATGTCACCAAGGTTAAAACTTGATTTTCATCGGAGGGGCTCTTTAAAAAAAACTCCTATCAGCTGGTTATCAAGACCTACACATTGAAAAGGACCATATCATTGCGTTTTAAGTTTTTGCTCCAAACCATGTGTTTCAAATGCAAGCTCTACAGTTTTAGAGTACTGGATAATAATAATACTTTTCATTGCGTTCGAAGCAGCCATTTGTTTCCATTCATTTCCGCATGATAAGAAAAACCAATTAGCAGACTCTTGAAACTTGTTTGAGTTGTGTAATCCATCACAGTGAAGATAAAGCATGAATTAATTTTGGTCAGTATTACATTGTCATTGCTTGCTATTGCAGTGTAACTGCAGATTGATTTGCAATACCTCATTATAATAATGTGACAAATATTAATGCAGACTTGAGCCTCACTGTGATGGATTGCACAGCTCAGTGTGGGATCCAACGTTTTTGAAGCTTGACACATACCAGGGATTAAAAGTCAGAATATCTTGGCCACTGCTGCTTCAATTTTGATCATTCTTTTTTAAATCTGCTTTGTGCAAGTCCTACTACTAAATCATTGAAGTGCCCCTTTAATCAGTAAAAAAAAATAAAAAAAAACCACTGGTGCAGTACTTTAAATTTTGGAAGCTACCTCTCTAACTTGTTAGCTAGTCATAGTGGGCCAGATAGGGAGGTAAAATCATGCAAGTCTATTAGATCTGGCACTCAATTTCCTATTTATTACAGCATCATTGTAAACACAAGCAAACAGTCTGGAGTGTCTCAAACACAAATATATTTATCCTGATATGTGGAACACCACAGGGGACCGTATCATTTTTCTAAAAAGACAGTGGGAAATATAAGAGTACTTGATAACACAAAGACGCTCTAGGCTTTTAGAGTTCCACATCCATCTTCCTCAAAAGGTGAACCGATAAGTATTTTTGAGATTGACTATTTTTAATAATTTTTTGGTTTCTTCTGAGTGAAATCTAGAAAATAAATGTGTCCAATATCCAGGGTTCCTCCTGGTCTTCCAAAATGGACATCAATTACATAAGGTCCAATGACATATGGTTGCAATTGAAACTTTAAGATTACACCATCACATGTTGGCCAGATTAAATGCCATATATATATGCCATTTACACTCAACACATGCCACAGCCTCATATAAGGAGCTTTAGGCAGCGAATCTGATAAAAAAAAAAATCAGCTCAATCCAAACCATTAAAAAGCCTGTAATGAAGCAGGTTCAGCTGGCCTGCACTCTAGAGTGGGGTTTATACCTTTGGTTGCTCAGTCTGACATATAGGTTATACAAGTGTATATACCATCCACACACACACACACACACACACACACACACACACACACACACACAGATAAAGCTGTTGATCTGTAATAGAGATGGTTGTGTCAAGTTTTCAAAGGCATTAGCACGCAGCCGGGACAGTGGAGGTGACACTGGGTTAAATGGCCATTAACCTTCCATGTCTGCAGCTTTCACACAAGGGATATTGATCAAAGCCCCTGCACTTTCCCTCTGGAAGGAAGTACAGCCTTTGAAGGGCGTCGAGCACAATTCCAAGGATCTGCCCTGAGCCCCACTGCCAAAGAGTTAAATCCTGCGTCTGTCGTCCGATCGCAGGTTGAAATGCGGGGGGGGGGGGCCATGGCACTGACAGCACAGGCAGGGGACAGAACCAGCATTACTGTCTGTCTCCTGCTACACCCCAGGGGGATGGAGATGGAGCAGTGTGTCCGCTTTCAGTTCCTCCTCACCCCCAGCCTCTCTTTCATAATCACACATACTGACACACTCACTCTCATTCCAGCAGAGAAATAGCTATGCATTCCATCTCCTGTTGTTTGATCTCTCTGTATGTCTAAGGCTCTGGTTCATGCTGCGCTTTTGCTTTTAAAGCTCACTATGCTCCTTTTGTCACGCACTTCCTCTGTCAATCTATATCTTCTCTGTCTCACCAATTATCAAGTCTCTGCTCTCATTTTCCCCTTGTTTAAGAAATGACCTCGGATTTGCTGTGGCCGTCTACAGTTAGTGGCAAACCTAACAGTCCATTCCATGGACATGTTCATGTGTTTAGATGTTATAGTACAAACACCGCCCGGCGTTTGTTTGTGCGAGGAAGTCGAGAAGCTGTGAACGACTGCTGCCTGCGTACAGGGAGGACATGCACAACTTGTTTTTATCTGTTTCTGTGTTTCCTCAAGCTCTGCGCCTGTCACACCAGAACCGTTGGGTCTCCTCAAAGCAGCAGCAGCCTGTTTGGTCAAGATCCACCAAATAACACAGTTAAAGATCACACACACACACACACACACACACACACACACACACACACACACACACACACACACACACACACACTAGAGCTAGTTAAAGAACACCAGATGCTGACTTGAGGATTATTTGTTCTTTGCACAACCTCTTTCACCGCTCAAACCAATCAGCGTAGGATCCCAGCTGCTTCCGATATCTCCAACACAGACTGCAAGTCTTTTTGATTTATTTGTTTTTGTCTGGTTGCTCAACATGAACATGTAAAAACTGAGGGATCTCACAGGGGGAAGAGTTTTTTTTTTTTTTTTTAAAGAGAAAAGGAGTCTAGTTGGAATATCCAGTTTCACTCCTCAAAAGCTGATGTGTTGATAAGCTTAGACAAAGGCCTTCAGGACCCCACCTGTCCGGCCCTGTGCACGGAGGAGCCGCTCCTTTTTAAAGGGACGTCCAGATCGCACATTCAAAATGTTAGTTTTTTTTCTGACCAAAGTAAAGCATCATATTTGGCTTGCGTGTGCACAGTGTACCTAGATAACCATATACCTAAACTTCAGGGTTATGCGTAGACTTTTATATGATTGTCGCATCTTCCAAACTATTCTGATAAGGCATAAGGACATTAGCACTGCGTGACAAAATGCAATTTATTTCAATGAGGCCACTGCGCCAATGCGAAGGGCTCAGGTGAAAAACTGCAGCGTCACCCAACAAAAAATACTTGTACTTGGCTACTCAACTTCAGATCGCAATCCAGTATCATCCAACAAAGTGCTGCGCTGGGCAAGCAAATACAAGCAAGCACACACCGGATTCAACCTAGGTGCACACGTTGCTGTCTGCCGCCATGTCACTCCTGAAGCTACCACCAGGCGGCACCAAAATAAGTAATCATATGCATAGTTGCTTTAATCAGCTCTTAATTAGGCAAACTCTTTAACAGATGGTGTGAAAACCGTTTGGCTAAAACTGTAGTGGTGGTTGTTTCTCTGAGCCAGCAGCTTGTTAACAGCGCCTCCATCTGGCAAGGATTAAAAAAATAAAAAAAAACTCAAGCTGCTTTGAGTATTTCAGTTGTTTCACAGCACCGTCTCTGAGACCTCGCCAAACAGTTTGAGGTTTACTGCCGACGTTAAACACACCCACTCTGATTCTTTGACCAACTAGTGGTGATTGCCATGCCACAATGAATTCTGCTCTGAAAATCTCCCAGCCCTCAGACTCCCATCACCTCACATGCACAATTCACATTTTTTTTTATCTCTTTATATTCCTTTTCACATGTAAAACAGCACAGATCACATCGTTTCCACTCCTGCACATCTTTCATTCTCATTCTATCTCCTTTCGAAACTTGTACCCCCGCTCGAAGATTTTTATTAAAACTTGTAATAGCACTGACTGCAGCTCCTCTGTCCACCGTGTCTGTCTGATATGAAAGAAGTGAGTGAGAAGTGAGAATATACATGCGCTAGCTACACAGGCATATGAAAGAAAAACGGATTTGAAAAAGGACAGCTTCTCCTCCTACAATTCCACGTCCTCCAGTGTATAACCATCCAAACACATCCCTATCATGATGCTACAGTATCTACCCCCCCAGGGAGCCACCAGGGAGACATGGCACTACTTCAAGTGCAATTTCACTTCCACAAAAGCAGCAGCAGCGAGAAAGGGAGCACACAAGATCTTGTTTATAAATAAAGTCATCCATAAATGATGAGATCTGTCGAGTGTGTGTGTGTGTGTGTGTGTGTGTGTGTGTGTGTGTGAGTTGCAGGTGGAGGAGAGGGAGGGGGAGAGGGTGAAAGATGGAGGTGAAAGATGGCCTCTCTCTCTGTATCCCCTTTCGCTCAGACGGGCTGCAGACGGATGCTGCTTTTTTCTTTTCTCCACCGTGGAGGTGGGGGGCCAGAGGGACCGAGCGCTGTAGCTTTGGGAGCAGCAGAACGAGTCAGTGTGGCTGTTTGAAGTGGGCTGATCAAAGCTGGCAACGCATCGGGTTCTGTTGAACTCAGCAGAGGGAGCTGACCGGGAGAAAACACACAGAGCCACAGTTCCCTGGGTGGGTTTCCTGTCCGCCTGGGTGACCGAGGCGTTCACTGCTGCTGCTGCTGAATAGGAACAAATGTCGTGTGTAGAGTCAGGGTGGATGAATTTGTGTCTCTTCTCTTTTTAGAATCAATTTTCCAAACACATGAACAGCGCCAGGGTAACTTAATGCTTTACTGTAATTATATTACAGCTCCCAGTAACACAATAGATTCTTTTGTAGTAATGATTACATTACTGTTACTGGCCGGCTGAAAACTGTGTCCCCGAAGTGAATTCAAATTGAATTAAAGACCTGCATCAAGTATAATGACGGATCGCCACATTCATTGTTTTCAAAGTTGTGTGTTTACTCATTTAGAATGAAGAAGAATAAATTTGCTTCTAATTGAATACCTATAAGGGAAAATGATTTTTGCCCCTTCTCATTGGACGATGAGTATTTGTGCACAAGTAATATAAATTAAGCACAAAATTTGAAGTAAAAGTATTTATATGGAATTTCACAGAGCAGGTAAAACAAAGCACATACTGTATATACAGACATAAAGGATAAAAAAAGGAGAATAAATAGAAGCCTGAATAAGTAGGTCTTGCGCTGTTTTTAAGGGTGTCTGCAGAGCTCAAATCCAATGGGAGAGAGCTCCAAAGTTTAAGAGCTCACAACCTGAAAAGTGAAGTCTCCTTTAGTTTTAAAACCTCATTCTAGGAGCAACCAGCAAACCCTGATCAGAAGCGTAACACAGACCTGCAGTGGATCTCTAATGCAAGCTGGAGCCTGACCAGCTCTGTAGTTGATCACAAGGACTTTGAATTGGATTCGGAATTTGATGGGGAAGTGCGATTAGAAACGGTGTCACATGAGACCTTTTGGCTTGTGACTTTAAATTTACTCGTAGCATGAAAGAGAACATCACTGTAAAACGTCCAGGTCAGAGCTGTCTAAGCAGTCAACCAGAAAATATGCCAGTATCAAACTGCTGGGTGTTGGCGCTGAGCATTTATTCTTTATAAATCAAAAAGATTGAATTTCAAATAAGAAGCTTCTCAGTTCAGGCTGTCAAGTCCATTTTCCCTGGAAGTAACTCCATTTAGGATCAATAACTTCCCACTGTGTCAATGGATTCCTTTGCATCCTGTCATAGATCATGTTACTTCAGGTCAGCGAAGAGAAGGGCTCAACAATTAAAGCAGATCCCTCCATCTCCTCGTACAATAGACAAAAGCGCTGCATTAAACCCCTTACAGCTCTGTTTTATATTGCCATGTGTATATGTAGATGAGAGTGTAGCACGTAACAAGAGGGCTGCAGTGGTTTAAAAGTGTGACACAGTTGGCTGCTTCCCCAAGGACCGGGCTGGGTCAGGTCCCAAGGGTGCCCCTGACAAACCTTACTTACAACACAAAGCCTCAGAGGGTGGGGTGGTGGGTGGGTGGGTGGGGGTCGGAAAGGTACAGATGTACACTTCTCCTTCTGTCCCCGTTCCCAGATTTCAATCAAGTGAACACTTGCTGCTCTTATAACATGTTCTAAAAGCCTCCTGTGCTTTACCCACTTCAACCCCTCACTCAGTCTCTTTGCCTATTGGTCAAGGCAGCTGCTGCGCTTTCCAGCCTCATTGTGTCGAGGCTCCCACCCCAGCGCCCCTCAGCAGCCCCCCATTACGCCTCTGATCATCTCAGAAACAATAGGAGGGGTCGAAGGGTCAGAGCTGTTGGAATCCCCATTCATCACACACATGCCAACACACGTATACATGCACTCACATGCATTATATGCACATTTTTCTATTGTATCAGGCTCTCTGTCACTCTACAATGCATTTTAACTACGGGCAGCCCAAGTTAAAGTTATATACGTAACTTTTCCACATTAAAATGTGTAAATATTACTGGAACTATGTTATATATGTTTTTGAGTTGTGTATTGACATTATCGCAAATGTTTCTAGCACTTTTCAAACCAAACGAAATCTGTGATTTTCTTAATCATGGTAGCAGTACATTTCATTTGGCCGTCTCTCTGACGTCATATCCCCTATGCTCATGTGTTGGTTTTTTGGTTACCTGCCAGAAGCTCAAAATTGACTCCAGTTTTAAGCCACATTTCTAAGATACACTTTTTACACCTTGGCCCCACCTATATATTTTAACCAGATGAAGGATTTTAGTCATCAGACGTCTGGATCTTCAGTTATCAGAGAGAAAAGTCAGGCAAATATTTGGTTATATTTTCTGCAAAAAGTCTATGTCACGCATGGTTAGTTTAAGGACCACTGGAAAGTTGAAAGTCCGATGATTCTTTCTGTTTCTACAGCATCTGGTTGTGTTAAATAGTGAATTTTGGACAATTTTTTTTTTTTTATTATTGTTTTTCAAGCCCACCTGCAGGGTTTGGTTTATTCTGTGTTTTTACCAGTTATAAACACTGGGTCTCTTTGTAGTGTAGAGGAGGAGACCTCTGCAGATAATACGGCTACTGATAAAAAGCTCCTGAACGACTGATAGTTGAAGGAATCCAAACCGTAAAAAAGCTTACGGCAATGTTGGTGAAGACAACAACTCCCATGATCCCACGCTATTTCATGAGGTCACCAAACGCCGTCTTTCATTATTGTTTTGATTTAGAGACCCATAGCAGCAGAAGTGACATACTGTGAGTTTAAGTCAATTAAGCAGCTACAATCAATATTTTTCTAATAACAATGTATCAAATGACAATGTGTAAGGGGTCACACAGTGAACTTATTTACATAAAATAGTGAAAGCTGGACAAAAAATATATCTACAGTATATACATGTATATATACCTCCTGGATTTAAGTTAAGTTACGCATAATGTGAATGTACTATGATTAACACACATGCTCACTTCTGAATGTGCACATTTAATGTTGTCGTATGTTTCTGGCCTTCTGTGATTTAGTTCATGTTGTTTATTCCAATTAGTTTCACTTGTTCTATGTGATGTCTTTGTATTTTAAATTATATTTTCAAGAATGAATCACAGCTACAATCAGTTTAAAAAGTTAACAGTGGCGCGAAATAGACGGATGGCTATCGAATGAATGTTAACCAGATTGAAGAAAAAAAAAATCAGATAGTGGTAACAATGTCAGTATTGTGCCTCCCTGCCATTAATATTAGCGTATTCTCATTTCTGTCGCCTTTTATGCTTGCCAACAAAACATTTCAAATCTTCATTTTATCCTTTTATTCTCTGTCAGTCATTATAAGCTAAATTCTCCCTGTTAGCAGCGCGGCATGGCAGAGCTTAAGACAAGGCTTGTAATCTGAGTCAGAGCGAGCTCATCAAAAGCCTTAAGTGCTCTTTTTTCCTCACAACGTACCAGAAGACTTCTTTTAATTCTGTCCGGCGAACGTTCAGTCCCTAATAACTTATCACTTTGATTATTCCAATGGGCACATTTACTAAGTAAAAGCCATATACAGCCTATCTGCAGTGCGCAGTGCTGTTCAGCAGCGGACATGCTATTTAAGAAGATTATACACTTTTGCCGAGTGCTCAGCATTAAGCTGACAGTGCATGAGAGGCCGTGATGTGGTGAAGGAATGTGTGGTGGCTCCCGGCTCGGGCTGTGGCCGCATTTATGAGTTCCTCTGATAGAGAAAAGAGATCGCAAAGAGTGGGGAGCTGTATCCACTGAGGTCTCCCAGGAGAGCTTGATTTATTGTTCATGGGCAGGTGGACATGTGGGCTGCTCACAACATTTTGTATCCATGTGAAAACGGGGCAGAACAGGGGTTACACGCCTGTGTGGTGCATGTGGCAGGCTGCACTTCTGTGTGTGAGTATAGGTGTCTGTGTGTGCCTCACAGTGTCACTGAGGAGAGCAGATTTTCTGTGGTAATTACAGCCTGTGTGTTCCTGTCAGTGCGACTGGCTGGCTTTCATGCAGCACTTCTGCCCACCCCCTGCTTTGCAAGGCCCCTGACTGCTGGTGACCTCAACACTGCGCTCCAGCAGACACCTTGACTAATGGTTTATCAGAGATGGAAAGGAAAGAGGGGAGGATAAATAAGTAGCACAGGGAACAACACACCTCCAGAGAAGTTACATTATGCTCTCCTGCTTTTATTCCTCTGTTCCAGCTTCCTTCGTTTCCTCTCTTATAGCTGCTGCGACATATGGGCAGCCGTTTCCTCTTCAGCTTGTTGACCCTTTGTGTAATATTCTGAGACTATGATTCACGGCGAGCTGAGCTTCAGGGATGGACCACAGCTGCTTGCCTGCTCAAGAACCAAGACATCCAGCCCTGCAGTGAGGACTGCCGGCTCTCCTCTAGAGTTTCCATAATGTCACACAAACCCACTCAGGGAGTCAGGGTGCAATCAAGTGCAGCGCTGTGCACGAGGACATCATTATTCAAGAAGTTTCGAGCAGGAGACCATTTGCAAAGAGGAAAAGAGGAGGAGGGAAATGCTTGGAGCACAGGGGGGATTTGTTCTTGTAATGTCAAAATGATTATAGTTATTTATAATAGGACGTATGCATGCACCTGTGTTTCTGCAGGTGCCATTTCAGTTTAATGCACGTGCGACAATGCAGCATTCATGTTTGTTTAGCTGTAAAATACATTTTTGTACTTGTGTAATAGACAACCAAGACACTTAAAGCTCTTAACAACGCCTGGTGGCTGTTAAAGTAAAGAAAACTGTCACAACATTTACATTATAATTTCTCATTTATTTCTCATTTAGACTTGAAATGCATTTATTTGCATCTGTTAGTTAGAGAGTAATTGCATCAATTGGATAATTTTTCTGTGATCTGTTCAAAATCCTAGACGTGTATGATCTAAAACACATTGACACACAAAGGCTGCTCATCCACTTCACCACGTGCAGCATTTCTAAAATGTGAAATATCATTGTGTGTCTGACCATAGACTATAATCTGTGGGATTATCAGCTGCAGCCTGCCAGAGGATCTGCGGGGGGGGGGGGGGGGGGTCATTCTGCTCGGAGAATGGAGATTGGAGATTTTGGCACAAAGACACAATCTCATGTCCAACCATTGCAAAAGCAAAGCCAAACTGCAGCATTACAGACTGTGTGTACTCTGCGCTCAGCTGTTCTTCAGCCACCAAACTGAAAAGGGAAAATTTGTGTAGCCTGCTCACAAACAAAACGTTACACCTGACGTGCCTTTTTCATGCTTCTACAAGACTAAGAGTCACGTAAGTGGCTCTGTGACGCAGGACTGAGGCATAGCAACGCTTTGACATAAACGCACGTAGCCTATAATGTTTGCCATGTTCACCATCTTAGTGTAGCATTTAGGTGTGCTAACAATTCCTAATTAGCACTAAACACAAAGTGATGTCTTCAGATTGCTTGTTTTGTCCAAGCAAAACCCAAAGATACTCAGTTTACAATAATATAAAAAGGAGAAAAGCTGCTTGACTGATAAGCTTCTTTTTTCTTTCTTATATTATTGTATCTTTGGGTTTTGGAAAGTTGGTCGGACAAAACAAGAGACTTGAAGACGTCACTTTGGCCTCTGAGAAATTGAAATTGGCATTTTTACTAATTTCCCATATTTTCTGGACAAATAATCTTCATATTAATCAATAATAATCAGTAGTTGCAGCCCTAATAGGAACCATGACTATATTCCATGTAAGGATGAACTGGTTGGTATAAGGAGAGACTTTCCAGGCTTGCTCAGTGTATACTGTTCTTTTAATTACTGGGACAGAGACAGTTATTTTACAGTGTTTCACCAAGCTTGCTCTTCTGTTTACTCATTACCCGAAACTGTCATGCGGGCGTTCTCCCTGGGAGGGGGAGGGGGGGTGGGGGCCTTCCAGCCTGCTATGCATCATCAAAACAGGTTTTGCTCAGGCAGTTATTGCCCTGGGCTGGTTAGGCAAAAACTAACTTTCAGGGCTTTCGGTTCGGCGCATACATTGAGGCTTGTAAACAGCAGGTGAAAGCATGTCATCATCCTCCCCTTCAGGATGCTGACAAAAATAAACAAAAGGCATATTTACAGTCTGCGGTTAAATATGCAGCTGGCTTCGCAGCGGGCTGCAACCAACCTCAACAGTAATTCTCAAACTGGAAACCATGGAGGAAAATGAGAATGTGGGTTTTTTAATGATTTAATGCGGAGTGTGATTTTACAGTGGAGATTCAGAGAGGCCAAACAACGGACCGATAAGAGCAGATAGTGTTATCTCCTGTGATCAACATGGTCAGATCCAATCAGGTCTGATAGCACTGGTCTGAGCATCCTTTCGAGGTTCGAGGGCAGAAAGAAGGGGGGGGAGGGTGTTGTTGATTTTTATTTCTGCTCTGTGTACTGGTTGTAGTTCCCTCATTCTCTATTAAAGATTAATCAAGCGGAAAGTGTTGAGGAACAGAAAGCCGGGTGAACTCAGCGTGTTTTTACAGGCCTCTGGACGCCCGACTGGTCCAGCGCGAGGAGAATGTGCAGCTGAAAGAGCACAAAGACACTGGGAATGTTGGAAAGTCTGTACAAGAGGAGCGAGCGAGGGAGGAGAGACAGAGACTGAGACTGAGAGGAGAGGAGAGGCAGCCAGACTGTGACTCTGGGTGAGTGCTGGCACTGGGAGTGGTGTTACACACTTGCAGTGTCTTGTTATCGTCCCTCAAGTCAAAAACAATCACACCTCTGACTGTGAAATTGCGAGACAGCTCTGTCACGAGAGATGAGTCACAACAAAACATTAAAAGATGTCTCTAGCAGAGGAAGACTCAATAGAGCAAAAAGCGGCTCTGACATTCATGTGAGTGGTAATTTTATTTAAGAATCTCCGTGACATTTTTCAAACAAATAAATATTTTTTCCGATTGTGCAGCAAAATAGTGCCTCAACCTGTAGCTAGCTCATGAAAGCTTTTGTATTTATTGTTGTGCACAGCCGGTGTCAGGCAGGTCTATTGGAGGAGAAATCCTCCACTGCACAGCAAGTGATGCGTTTCATGTTCCCAGCAGCAGAAACAGCACTTTGTTTGGAAATAAATAGAGAAAAAAATAATAAACTGAGCGGTTTGAAAGGGAAGCAGTAGCCAGCGTCAGTGATGAGACAAAGAAATAGAAGCTCAAATTCCATCCACAGAACTACTCAGGATAAGTGATGTGCACGTGGTTTGAATGAGGAGTGATTTTTTTTTTTTCGGGGGGGGGGGGGGGGGGTACATTGCAAAAAACACCACAGCAGGAGAGATTAGTGCAAAGATGTCAGCAAAAGAAGAAAGAAAAACAAGATTCCTGTGGATTGCCACTTGAAAGCGCACTCTAGCATGACTAAACAAAATGTAAGAGTTCCAGTCTTCATGTGAGAATCAGGCCGGGCGTTAGAGAGACAGCAGAGAGAAGAGAAACAGAAAGAGACAGGAAAGTACAGCTGTACTGAGTTCAGGGGAAACCCGGCCTGTCCTGACTTGGACTTGTAAGAAGCAGCACGTACACCTCTGAGTGGGATTTTAGTCTGAGGCCAAGGCTAGAGGGAATCTTTCCCAGGCACCCTTGCCATATTGGGAAGAGAGGAAGAGTGCATTAATGCCTCAGGCTCGCTGAAAGCCCAGACTGGCTGACTACCAATGGGCCCCGTGAGCGTCGACAGTAATACCTAATGGCCCTTACACAAGTTATCTCCAATCTGCGCTGACATTTTGACCACTTAAAAGACGCAGATACATGCAATGCTTAAACAGGCTACACCATGGCTGTTCAAAGGTGTAAGGCAGATGCGGATGCACGCAGTGGTTTCTCTCATTTGAATTCCATTCAGTCACTTTCTAATTGATTTAATTCTCCACATGGTCGGGACTGAACGCAGGGCAGAATACAAAGCGCAGCCAAAAGTTGCCCTCTGGCCATAAGACCTCCCTGTTTCTTTTGAGCGCTTCTTAAAACACTCATTCGTTCAGGGAAATGCAACACAAACACACAGGTGCACGGACACACAGATTTACGCTTAGTAATGACCTCAATTAAACGAACACCTCAACACCCCCCCACCCCCCGATTCTCACCCATCCTGTAAGGACTAGACCCGCCGGAAGAACCAGAGTTAATGAGACCAAAGTAATCAATGGTCGACTTCCATGCTGCAACAATGAATGCCAGGAGCGTCTTTAATAGCAATACACAGCTAACCCATGTTGGAGAAATGTGAACCGCGCGAGACACAAGCTGTTTAAATAGCCTCGCCTGGGATAGCGATCAATAAAGCTTTATGAACGGAGCCAGAGCGCAGCAGGCAGACTTCACCAGCAATTAAAAGGGAGACAATACTTTATGTGAGGAGGCTGTGAGCTTGGTTGTCAGGAAAAAAAAACAAAACAGCTGTATATCTGAGGAGGGGATGGCTTTTGGCTTAGGAAGAGCAAATGGAGGATGGACTGATGCAAATGTCAGGTCGAAATGAAACTAGTGGACTGTAGTTGCGTCAACAGAAAATGGCACAACAGTGAAATTCACGTCCACACGAAGCTTGGTCGACGCACGGCGGTCGAAGAGGATGCTCTTGGTTGTGTTTCGTCCATGGCGCTACGTATAAGACGAGGAAAGCTCTGTTGGCACGGATTCTATTCCAGCTCTCTGCTCCCTCAAAGGTCAGAACTGTCAAGATGGTTTTGTAAGGGGCCCACAGAGTGAATTCACGGGTCAATTTTTTTTACCACGGTTTAACTTTGTGACAAAGCGCGTCGCATATTGTCAATTTAAATCTGTGGGTAAATCCACTGATTGCAGCAATTTCACTGAAATTAAATTGATTTCAGTCTGAAATTTCTCTGTTATTTAATGACGGTTTGAATGAGCCCTGAGAGCCTGGGTGCTGAACTGGTGCTGCGGCTGCTTAGGTACATGAAAGAAAATTACCAAAAAAAAAGAAAAAATACACAGCTAGAATAAGGAAGAGGCTGGAAGAGGAGACGAGGAAAGCAATAAAAAAAAACAGATTCTAAATGAGGAACGATGGGAGACGTGGTTTTTTCCTCAAATGAAAGCCTTTTTCATATAAGTGTGAGCCAATTATTTTTCTTGTTGAGAGATAATATGAACATCTGTGTTTGCTGTGAATCAGTGAATAATGCCACACCACACAAGGACCTCTGAAAGCACACACAGTAGCACTTAGACACGCATGCTTACGAAACACACACACACACACACACACACATTTGCCCTGTGGGTTGGGTGACGTCAGTTTGTTTGTTAGGTGGGCGGCTCCTGGCTGAAGATTAAAGACGAACACTGCCAAAGGTGGTTTTGGGTTTTAAAGACGGACAGAAGCACAACATTCCCACTGCATCATTAGGCTGTTACTACCAACAGATAAGGAACTCCTCTAAGATGTGGCACCCGAGCCCCAGAGGACCCCAACCCCTGACTTGACAGGCTAAAGCTGATTTACTCACTGGGTCGACATGAGGTCCAAGAAAAAACAACATTCTTTCACCAACTGACCGTGCAACGTAAAAATATTCCCATCATCTGTCCCAGAAGTTAGTTTTAGTGTTTGGGAATGTTTATGGTAAAAAAAAAAAAAAGGAAGGAATTCCCCCTGGGAGGATCCCACTCAGTCCTGTGACTGGTCAGCAGTGTCGCCGGGCAGTTAGCTGGCACGAGCCTCCGGTCTGAGATGACTATACGATGAGATGCAGAGTCTCAGAGTAGCTCAGAGCTGTAAATCCATCCATGCTGACAAGACTGGGATGAAAGTGGAGCATGGAGCCTCATTGATGCTACTGGCTGCCTGGTATACCACTTTCCCAAGCAAGACGCACATTCATACGCTGAAGCCCAATCACACAAAAGATCATTGAGCACACAAAGCATGGATTGTTTGCAGAGAACGTCCTCGTCTGATGGCACAACACTGCTGACATGGATTCCCTTCAATGTTTTTACACTGACGTCACCAGTGGTTGTTTTTCAGAACATATCAGCACGATCAAATCTGACATTTTTAATACCTCGAGAATTTTATTCAGTTTGGAAAAGACCCTGAAAAAACATCTACAAAATCACAAATCCCTGAAACTCTCAGTTGAAACCTTGATGAATGAATTTCTTTCAGGGTTATAGGAGGGAGGTGTGGTGGCCAGCTGTTTAAACTCTGGAAACATTACTCTCTTTACATTAATGATTCATTAATTAATGAGCCAATAAAATCTGCAAAGGAAGCTAACCTTTAATATCAGAGCGGACTGTCTGCAAACGAAGAATCTTTATTACATTAGCAGACAGCATGTCTCTTATCTGGCCCGATACATTTGTCTTTCTTGGATGAAAACACTTAAACAGTTAGGGCAGTTAGAGAGGCAGAGAGGCACATCCTGTCTGAATTATCCATGCCCCCCACCCCACCCCCACCCCGCCCCCCCACCCCTTGCTGCAGTCGCCTGACCCTGGCCAGAGCATGGGAAGCACCAGCCACACACAGTGGACAGAGGAGAGGGTGGAATGCAAGCACAAGACACAGTGGAGAGACATGGCTGGCACCGAAGTTCAGAGCAAAGACAAAGATCATAAATAGCAGATGCCCCAAGCTAAAAAAAAAAAAAAAAAAAAAAAAAGCCCTAAAAACAAAGACATCCATCTGAAACTGGCTAGGTCAAAGCAATTTGTCAAAGAGGTGACTGCTGGAAAAGTTGGAGAGGGGAGCTGGAGGCAGTCCTCCCACGGTCGCAACCAGCGACAGGCACCATGCACAGCAGGGATGGATTGATTTGATGTCAGGGACGGTGCAGACAGAGACATGAAACTGTCTTACCTGACGTGTCCCACATGTTCAGCTCAATCCGCTGCTTGTCTATCTCAAAACTGGCTGTGTAGTTTTCAAACACCGTGGGCACGTAGTTCTGAAAATAAGGGATTTATTTGAGTTATCCAATTAAGAGGGACAAGATAAGCCTGTGTTTACACAGCCACAGGCTTCAGAGGAGTAGACTGGTGGGAATATCATATTTGAAACAAAGCAGCTGTCAAACAAAATACTGGCAAACATTTCACAGCAAAGCTAGAGCTGCAAATCCCTTTTGAGGATATTATAGAAATATAGGCTAGTGATACTGTAGCTCATGAAGACAACGCCTTAAAGTTTTATGGGCAGCACTACAGACACAATAAAAGTCGGTTTAGGCATTACAGGACTGTTACTGGGGTTTTACAGGCATTCATTACAGTTTCCTCCCCACCAGCTTTCTCCCTCTCTCTGTTTTAACATGTCTGTCTTTAGGCAGGTGTATGAAACCTGCTGAAGTTGAGCTGCCCAGTGGTATATTTTAATAGCAGGGCTTGTCACTCATTCACAAACTATCTCCTTCCTCTGCAGAATAAAAAACACGAAGTTTTGGCAGACCTACCTCTGGGTAACAGTCCTTGGCAAAAACGTGCAACAGTGCCGTTTTCCCACACTGCGTGTCCCCTACCACCACAATCTTACAGCGGCTGCCTAGACTGTCCATGGTTTGTCCGTCAGAGGTGTATTCTTGACGCGGGGATGGTTTGCATCCAGCATCCGATACGAGACGCGGCGGAATCGAAGGCTGGAAAGAAAAACGGGCAAATACATGCGCCGAGCCCGTGCGCTTTACCCAGCTCCTCCTGTCCGACGCGCAGCCCTCCGCTCTCTCTGACAAGAGTCTGTGTGACTGTGTCGGCGACCAAAACCTCAGTCAGGACGCGCGCAGCCCTCCCTGGTAACTCCGGTACTTTGATTACTGGCCACGCCTTCCTAATATTCACGTCTGAGTCACATCACTCACATTTAATAGGCTGCTCTTATGGGAAATAAAGCATCTGCAGGACAAAGTGTTCATAGTGACATTATCCTCTTTGCTGGCATCCTTGTAATTTGTCAGTGACATTGATAAATGGATTGTTATAACAGAGGGACTCCTGTTCTAACCTTATCATAAGGTTTGATATTAATAATTATATATTTTATTTAATTCTTAAACTAAAATGTCGTACTTTTTTTTACCTACTGGTCGATTCTAATTCAATTGATCTGTTATAGGAAGGCCTACACATTAGGCCTTGTTTGTACTTTTGCCGTGGTATATTTCTATACACAAAAACAAACAGTTCAGTAACGTAGCTGCTGCCATGTAGTGAAAGCCTTCATTGCAGCTGCTACTGGGTAGATTTCTGGTTCTCATCAGTCATCTCTGCTCCTGCAGCTCAGGTGTTTGATTCATCCAATAAACAGACACTACAGTGAATAAATCACACTTCTGTCAGCGGGCAGGGTGTGGAGTGATAATTTCATTACTTCAGTCTTGAATGCCGTGATGAACTGCTCTGCAGGAGGACTGGTATCCAGGAATATCAGGGAGTTCAGTAATATGTTAGAAATCTTCACATCATGATAGACTTATAAGTAGCTTTAATTTCTAATTAGAGGCTTGAACGTTTTAAATAAAAGTGCTTGTAAATTATGTTGTTTTTATAATTCATGTTAATAGTGGCAGCTGTTTGAGTGATAATCACTAAAGACCTATTTTCCTCTATCACTGTTGTGAAAGCAGCATAAATCCTCTGCGCATTACGCCTCTTGATTTAGTGCCAACATGACTTCTTAATGGAGATACAATAAATGCAGCGTGCACCCAGATAAAATAGTCCATCAAACCCAGCAGTCAGAGGTGACTGGGTTGTCTTTATGGGTCTCATCGCCTTGAGTTTAGCTGATGTGCCCCCCAACAGAGGAGTTAATGGTTTTGTGAATGAGATCATTGAATGACGCTGCTACCACGTGCCAGGACAGGTCAACACTGTTGAGTCATCTCTCTCCCCTGAAGACCGACACCGCCTCCTGCTGGACACGAGTGCTATTAGATGTAACTGTGCTCTGAACCATTATGGGAATTTGCACACTCATTAGAAAGGAGCTTTTATGTCCCATAGAGATTTAATTTAACAAATTGGGCTCGAGACTAAAAATCTTTTATTTTCATGAAAAAATTGTGTAACATTGGCTTCAATAGTGTCACATACAATCACATTGTGAATGATTTTGGATTTGCTGCAGGGACGTCACGCAGCTGAACAATTTTACTAGTGATGTGAATGTGAATGGCAGCGAGCACTGCACAGGGGTCAAAGTCATGGAAGTCCTGGGTGGGTTGTTGATTGTGCAATCCCTCTGACTCCGATTTTATGTTTATCGGGGGGGCAGCCAGTGCATTCAGAATGTAGCACACACTAGTTACATGTGTCTGCTGCTTAATGGTTTAGTCTCAAACACAAGGAGTGAAATGTTCAAATTCAGCCCATAGTCCAGGTTAGTTGTAACATATCCTGGGGAGAAATACAATATAATTCAAAGGATCATGACAAACATCTAATATTGAAAGCTTTTTATTCAACAAAATGAGTTTTTATCATAATTGGCGTGTGTGTGCGTGTGTGTGCGCGCGCGCGTGTGTGTGTGAGAGAGAGAGAGAGAGACACAGAGAGCCAAGCATAGTAGTTATAAGACATTTGAACATTATAAAACTGAACAAAATGTGCACCAGCTTCAACAATTGAATATGTGTGTGTGTGTGTGTGTGTGTGTGTGTGTGTGTGTGTGTGTGTGTATTGTTGTTACCTTACAGCCAACAGCTAAAATATTAGCACTGACAACTTGCATGAAAAAAATCTACATAGACTAACAATAAACATGCAACACAGTCCATGCTATCAAATACATATAAATAACAATATCAAAAAAACAAATAAAAAATAATTTCTTACCTCAAAATGAGTTTCCCCCTCTGAAACTGCCTGTCACAGGTTGCTACTTCCTCACATGTGCAATAAGGACTCAATTGAAAATGTATAGAGTAAATCAGATGATTTGTAACTTGTTACTTGTTACAACGTGTTACAACCATCCCTCTCCGCTACTGTAGTTCCTGGTTTGACAGAATAGGTAGATGCAATGGCTCAGACTGTGTCCTGTGAATCTGTGCTCAGTGGATTAAAGGTTAGTTTGGATGATGACTTCCAAAAACCTTGTTTGGACATTTCGGACAAAAATCAATGGAGCGCCTGTTTAGATTTCAAGCACAGTCAAAATTCTGTGGCAGCTTTTCTTTACACGTTGGCTCTTGTGGACTGGGTCTGTCACTTTTGCTACTTTTTTTTTTTTTTTAATTCCCTACTCCATGTGTTGTAATGGTGTCTGGTCCTGTAACCATGAAAACTTAAATATCAAAATAAGCCACTTCCAGAACATCCAGAAACTGCAGTTTGTGTCCACCACCTATATTTCCACCTTGTGCAGTCAATATAGATTCATGTGTGTGATACCACTCGAGATTACAAATGAGAGAGTTGAAAGTATCAGAACTACAATATGAGTTCTCATATGAATATTAACATCAGTAATTTGTCAGGGTTCATATGTGCGTCAGTCACAGTTATCTTTTTTCCATTCACTTCCACTGTAATGACGTTTCAGAGAGTTGGGATACGTTGTTTGCGATTTGGGGGAACTGATCCTTTAGAGTCAAAGTCGCTGCTCTGTCTTGGAGTCAACAGCAGGTGGCAGTATGTATTTATTATTAGTGCAGACTTCTGTATATTTTAGCCCAGAACCCCTCAGACATCATGGGACACAGACTAAAAGATGTTGTTGTTTTTTCATATGTGGACTGAGCAGGAATCTCAGGAAACTGCTCCAGTTCCTCATTTTGGTGTTGAATACATTAGACATTTCCCATATCAATTAAAATTGCTTACTGGCTGCATCTCCTGCCTCTGGTGAGGTGTTTTTCTTGTTGAAGATACTGGATTTTTCAGCTGGACATAAAGGACGCTAAAGATCATGCACCCAGTGTCGGGCATTTTGCAAACAACAAAGGCCAATGACACTTTCCCGTTTACAAAAGCAATCACATGAATGCGTAAATGGTGGGTGGATTACACTCACTCTCATGCTGACTATTCAACACAGTCTGCCGCACCTGCCAGCAGGTGGCTGTCTTGTTCTGCATCGCCTGTATATCAGTATGACTGTGCTGAATAGTTCTGTGCTTGGAGAGGCTTCGGTGGATGTTGTACTCCACCAGTAAACTCATTACACTGATGCCGGAGTAAAGCAGAGACGATGGTGCCAGATCACTCAACGGGAGGGTAAATGCAACGGGGAAAAAATGACTCAAGGACCAGATTGAATTGGTTAAGAGCCAGCATGCAGTGATTTCTGGTTTCTAATCTCTCGCTTTCTGTAAACGTGCCAAGCAGAATTGATTGCTCTTATAGACCTCACTGTGAAATGAACAAAGCTTCGTTCAAACTCAGTGCTTCAATTTAACTTCTGCAAAAGACAGTAGCATGTGTGCTTAACATTTCAAGTGTGTACCATTGGTACCAACTGCAACTGCAAAACCTGAGGCCTGTAATACCCTCATGAGGGGCAAGTTTGATGGGACGAGAGAATGAAGCTGATGCTGTGAGGAACACACAAATACTCTTCATGGGGGAAGTTAGAGCTGCAGACATGAGGTTCTGGACCTCTCAAGTGGTCTTGTGGTTTTAGGCATCACAAGATGATTAACAAGATAGCACATAACAAACATATCTTCACACATATCTTCAGCATCCTGTTCCAGGATGTTGTGTTAAAACGCAAAAGAGGAACATTTATGTTTGTGTACCCAGTTTGAACGGACCAATAAGACATTTGGACTCTGTAATACTTTGAGTAATAAGCAGATAACTCACCACAGCCACTAAACCTGAGGGTGTTAGTATTTCTCACATTTGCGGTAAAATTCATGCTGACTGCATCTGTGGGATTTACACGGTTTGCCATTATTCCTTTCTCTGGATTTGTTGTAAATCCCAGTGTTTGCCCAGTTTTAATAGAGATGAAAATATCTGTATTTGTAGCTCAGACACACACACACAGACAAACACACACACATCCTCAGAGACCGTCCAGACATGCTGCCTGGAAGAGCGGTGGCACTGTACTTTATTCAGCCCGAATTACACCACTGAGCAAAATTATGCATTCAGTAACCTACTTAGACAAAAGAGGAAGTCTCCAGACTCCACCAGGTGTCCAACGCAGAGCGCATCTCTGTTGTGGTGTGCTACTCCTGTGCTCCTTTAACCACATACATTTTCTGTGATGGATACGTTTTCAAACCCTGTTTAGCTGCTGGAACATGGTCTGAAATTTTCTTCTTGGCCCAACAGTGAAACTAATGAGGAAAACTTTTACATTATGCTTCTCTTCTAATCCAAACCTGCAGTCCAAGTCATTTTCCTGACTGGGCCTCGCCGGTAGATTACCATAGCAGCCTTGTCAGAGTTAATGAGGAGGAGAGCCACTCTACAAGCACCCGCAGCAGACTGATGTTTATTCAGAGTGGCTGGGTGCAGTTGGCGGGGAAGAACAGACAGTCTGCCTTGTAACATTTTGCCTGTGTCAAAGCAGCAGATCAATAATGCTTGCATCCTACATCATTAAGCCCCCTGTGGGATATTGATTGGGACATTTAGCGTCAGAAGTTGCTGAGTGGCACTTTACGGCCACAAGGTGTCTCACCACTCCTCTTGTGGTCTCGCCCCTGAATAGACACAGAACTGGTCTTTCTCAGCTCTGTGGGCAAAAAGCTGGAAAATGTGAACTGACTCATGGTTTCATTTTGTGACACATATAACACGGAAACAAAGATCACTATAAAAGTGCGTTTTGCATGCGTTTCGTTCACACTGGCCTTGCAAAACACACATAATAAACCTGTGAATTTTATGACAGGCCCCGTGCCCTTGTGTATTAGCTTTTGATGGAGAAGTTCATCCGGCTCCTGTGGCCGTGGATGAGGCTGAATAATACAAAGCAGGTTATATCGTTTAATCAAAAGCTGGCGTGACCTCAACGCAAGCTCATATTTTTCTGAGCTGCCTTTTCAGGGAAGTTACAACAATGAACCATACGCAGGCCCAAAGTTCCTGCAAATCCTACTGCAGAACAGGCAGCATAAACAGACGTTTCCTCTGGCTCCCACTGTTCCAGCAACACAACCCTCACTGTGAAACATGCAGCAGTAAACAGCCAGAAGTAAGCAAACAAGGCTTGATGAAAGACATATTAATTCATTAACTGTGTCAGTAACTTGTATAATTCATCAGATCCGAGGGGCAGAGGCGCACTGTACTCTGAAGGCATGACAAACAACAGCCCCAAGATGAAATATTCATGTGCAATATTGACTTTATAGTGGCATCTTTTGTCTCTCAGTTATAATCATCTTAATCTGTGGCTTTATTAGAAACTTTTCTATGCTTGGCAGCTATTTATTTCCTCTAACCACATCACCTTAATAATCTAATTGAGACTTGCAGCAATAAACAGATTTTGCAAAGGGCTGGTTTCAACTTTATTTGCCTTTCAGCCATCATGGACATTTCTGCAAATCACCTCTCTGCTTGATGCAATATAGGCTCAACATAAAGCCCTACCCCAAAGAGCCAAACCCACCCCATCACACACGCCAATCCTGGAGTTTCATCGGCTCTCCGTGTTTTCCAGCCTGCCTCTGTCTCGTCCCACTCACACACTCTGTCAGAGCGCGGCGTTGACAGCCACTGGCCACTGATCAGCCCACTTGGTCGGGGTTTGTGTCTCCATGCAAGACTGCTGAAAAAGAAGCTCTGACTCTCGCACTTTCTTTGATTTTGCAAAGGCAAGCAGACGCAGCCACACAACACGCCCGTCCACGGCAACAAAAGCATAAGAAGTGAAAAGCCTCTAAGTATTTTTTTCCTAGACTCACCAGTGTCTCACAGCTCCCTGCACAATGTCTGGAGAGGACGCACCTGCCCAGCAGCAAAACGCCGTGGACCAGAAGCAGGAGACCAAACCAGCGGAGGAGCCCAAAACCGAATCGCCCAAGACGGAGTCCGCTCCCGCCGCTGCCGCCGATGCAGCGGCTACCCCTGCGGCGACCACCGAGAAGGTCCCCGAGGAGGAGGCGTTCACCTACCGCGCTCTGGTGCTCACCGGCTACGGGGGCTATGATAAAGTGAAGTTGCACGTGAAGAAAGGCAAGCCGACGCTCAAGGCCGGAGAGGTCCTGGTGCGGGTCAAGGCTTGCGGGCTGAACTTCGCCGACTTGATGGCCAGACAGGGGCTGTACGACCGGCTCCCATCCCCGCCGGTCACCCCGGGAATGGAGTGTTCCGGGGTGGTGGAGGCTGTAGGGGAAGAAGTGACAGACAGAAAAGTAAGAACTCATGACTCTCTGCTTTTTTTCTTCCCACTTTAAGTCACCTTTTATTATACTATATTTATGTGAGTGTATGTTTAATTGTTTGGATGGATATTGGTTTCGCTTCGCTTTGGTGCTGAACAGCTACATCTGGACATGGGCGTGTCAGGCTGTGCTCGCTGCTCAGGCAGTTGCAGCAGTGTTGTGCACTGTCATTAACAGTTTCATGATTTAATTAATTCAATTGTTGTTGACAATTAGGGTCAGATAATCAACACATAAACAGGCTAATACCTAAAACTTGCTTTATAGTTGATGTTTGATGCGTTTGGCTGCTCATCCATTCATTCACTCCTGCGTAGGGAGGAGGCAGCATCTGTCTGTCTCAAAATGGAAAGCGTTAAAGCCTGGTGGTGTGTTCGTGATGCGTTTTATGTCTTTAGAAGGAAGCCAAAGTGTGAAGATGACAGGAGTTGAGCACAATGAAACCAGCAGCAGGTGTCGCCCCTCTTGTCTCCCCGCTTTTCCAGATTGTGCTGCCTGTGCGCAGCGATCAGCGACTTCGTGTATAAGCCACGAGACAGAAGAGTTGCTGGGTGGAGATGGACGCAACATGTGTGTTGTAAATCTAAAGTCTCAATAAGCACAATGCAAAGCCGTGGGATGCTTTCCACCGCCCTGGCTGCACCTACGCTGCGTGAGTTTTGATGTGCGCCAGGGCGCGGAGAGCTGCGTCAAGTGAGCCAGAGACAGCCACGATAAAACCGGAAATTAGACTGGTCCGCCTTCAAAATTAAAGCTTTAAAGTCGCTTTAAGAGTTTTTTTTTGTCTTCTTGTGGCAACAAAAGAACAGAAAATGAAAATATGAAAACCATCATACAAGAAGGAATTGTGACTATGTAAAATGATAAAGTGTGATACAGTTTACTGGAGCTGCAAAAATATAATACAGTAGGCCTACACACATAGGCTGTAGTCTGCAGTTGTACCTTATCCTTCTTAGGCCTGCATGGCTCTAAGTACAACTGTAAAAATAGCACTGTGGATGACAGCAATGTGTCCTATGCTTTGCTGCGCTCGCTTTCCAAAATGTTGATGAATAAAGGACTTTTATTTTGGAGAGTTTGACGAGCCACAGTCATTAATATGGCTGACTTGACACCGGTGGCGAGCGCGGAGTCAACGACGCCTTTTGTTACCGGGAGCGACGGTGGCGCGGAAAGGGCGAGGCGCGACGCAACAGACAGCATGGCATGAGAGATGGGATCACTCGTCCTCTTTGTCAACAGAGAGTCAATCACATCGGTCGTGTAAAAAAAAAATACAGTCATCAATATGTCGCGATTTAAAGTTCAACCCCCCGCCCCCCCTCGCGCTCTCACACAATTAAGCCAAGTCAAAGAAACAATCAAATAAAAATTACTTAGACTTTTTCTTTCATGTTCAGCCACGAGGATAATGTGCTGATCGGAAGAGGATTATTTGTCGATTTCTTGCATTGCATGATGAGTCACAGGCCCGCGTGTGTGTGTGTGTGTGCCCGCGCGCGCATGTGTGTGTGTGTGTGTGTGTGTGTGTGTGTGTGTGTGTCTGTCTCCTGGCTGCATGGTATCACCAAGGCAACGCCTTCGGTAAGACAATTAAGCTACAAAAGCCCAAAATGTTAACACATCAGCCGGTGTTGACTCACGCCGTTTGTTGTTATACATTTTCTCACATCAGCCATAAACCCCCCACACACACGCGCGCGCGCTGATTACATGTAGCGGTGCAAGTGCAGAATCGGTGCATCTGGCTGGGAGTGGCACATGTGTCTGTCAAGTGCGGATCCATGTGCAGAATAATGGGGTGTGATTGGTGATGGGTCAGCCAGGGATCACAGAAGGTTAAAACACTTGTGTCTCTAAAATACTTTATTGCTTCTTTCCACATTGTCGGTGATGTAGATTGGATTTAAAGGTCAAGCACAACACACACACACACACACACACACACACACAGCTTGTCATCAAGGCCTCACACCTCCACACCCCTCTTGTATACCTCAGCTTATAAAATTAAGAGCCAATCTTCCTAATGGATGGAGATCTCTGAGATCTTTTGGCAGCTAACTCAGAGGGAATGTGCTGACCCTGATGGTACTGGATTTTTGGGAGGCAAGTCACTCGCTGCAGCTTCACCAGTCTGCCTCTGATTCCCAAACACACACAAATACACACACACACACACACACACATATATATGCACTCAAAGACATACAATAATGGGTGTGTCTGAATGTTTGCTCAGAGCTATGCCATTTAATTAGATAGTGCAACATAAACATCAGTGGCTGGGCGAAGTGTGATTGATTTTTATTTCATCTTTTCGACATTTCGATACAGTTCTGAAACCTAATGTTCTCCGATGTCAGTGCCTGCTGCTTTCCCACACGGACATGAGAGACATTTGAGAGGCGAGTCTTCCAATAACTGCGGCTGAACAAGCGTCCTTTTAAAAGGACAATAAAGTTGAGTGAAGTAATAGCTACTACAATGAGCTCACCCGAAATGACCTAGGAGGGAGTGCAGGGGGGGAAAGTATAACAGTGAGTAAGCGAAGAAAGACGGGAAACATCACAAATCACAGCGAAGCTCCTGTGACACCAAACATCAGCACTTTTTTTTTTTTTTTTTTTTCCCTCCAGACCTCTCATTTTTCATGCTCTCTCTCCTCTCTGTGAGTTTTGGTAGGATCTGACCCATATGTTCTCAATTACCTCCCTCTGGCCTACATTGTCAGTCTGGTATTTCCTCCATCCCTCGTTCCCTCTCTCTATCTATCTCTCCTTCCTTCGTATAATCCCTTGATTCTTCCTCCATCAACTGTGCTGTGGGTGAATCCCTTCTGTCATGCCATCCACTCTCCTTCCCCTCATTTTATACCACTCTGTCCTTCGGGACGTCTCCCTGTCCTGCTCTTCCATCCCGCATGTCCCCTTCACTTGCGTTCACTCTCTACATGGCCTGCTGACACTTGGCCATAAGCCGCTGGGTTAAAGAAGAAAATCAGATGTTTCTATTTTGCATGATATTTTGCACATAGCAGCATGTAGGTCCTCCTGTCACAGATGTTGCGCGAGCTGGGCGTGGCTTCTCATCTAACCATCATACAAACTGTGATAAAGCACAGCAACACTTACACTGACACCAGGGAGATATTATCTTTTCTTTTAATTACGTTTACCGGTGCCATGAGGGCTGTGTGGGTGTTATATTTAAACTTCATCTTCTGCCTCAACCTGACTCAACCTTTTTTCTTTTTTCCCTGTTAATTTTTTGCTGAGATCATCAAATCTCCAAAGCCACAAAGCAGCTGACTTGGAGGCCCCACATGCCCCAAAACTGAATCACCGTCTGATTAAGTCTATTCATATACAGTTAACTGGAAGTGTCTTTGTTCAGCTCCCCTCTGCACCCATAACCCCGGCCTTGACTATATGCGATGCGTGAAGGCTCAGAAAGGAAATGCAAGACGCGCTCGTGTGTCACACTGTGAAGATGTTGTAACAGAAGTGTCACAAGGCTTCGTTGGCTTGGCCTTGAATGTTCCTAACCAGTTTCTATGTGACTGACAGTAACTCTCATGCTTTACGTGGGCATGGAAGAATAGCTGCAGATGCATTTGAATGTGATGTGTGAGTCATGTTTGTGTGTGTGTGTGTGTGTGTGTGTGTGTGTGTTTCCTGTAAAAGCCTGAACTCCTCCATCTATCGATTGTGCCACACTGTACCCCCAATTAAACCAGCAAGGCTGATGAGTTTGAAGACTAAAAGAACAGAGGGGATGGAGATGGGAGAGTCAGCATGGATAACAAAGGGAAGGAGAGAGAAGTGGCTCACGGGGAAAAAGTGAGCGTACAGTTTTGGAAATAAACCGAATGACTCGGCCTCAGACAGAAAGATGCGGGTATGAAAGAGAAAGCGAGAGGGAGATCTCTCTAATTGGAGTGGATAGACAGCGAGGCGCATGGCTCCCTCCAGACCATTAGAGAGGCCCGGGTAGAGAGGGTTTGTTCCCAGGAGGAGAGAGCTTGTCTTATGCTCAGCCATGGGGAAGAATCTGGCAGGGACTCTGATGAGTGGAGAGAAGCCAGGGGAGAAGATGGGCCCCATTGTCCTGTCTCGCTGATGAGGAAGAGGGGATACGGGACACTCCTCGCGAGGGAAAGAAGAAAGAGGACGGTGAAGACAGAAAGAGACAGCGGAGGGTGAAGAAATGGGGATGAAAGAGGGCGCGTCAAATGAAGGCGGAAAAAAACGAAGCGCAGACAGGATGAGACCGGAGAAGGGGAAGGAAGACGTTCTAAAGTTGTAAGAGGAAAAGCAGTCAGGAAGTGAAAGAGAAAGAAGGGAAGAGAAAAAGTGAGGAGAATGGAAACGGGGCGGGAGGGGAGAGCGGTGTCAAGAGAGGTGGATAAGGGGGAGGAAGAAAACAGGAAGAGGCTTATAATGCCGCAGTCGTCTCTGTTTCCTGTGCTTCTCGAGTGGGCTCTCCTGATTGGTTAGTTAGGGCGCTGGGGGGGAAGTTTACATCAGGGTTCGTCCTTCTGGAAAGAGACAGTTGTGTATCGAAGGATCCTGCTTTGATAAGGATAGTTATGGAGCCGAAAATGACAACGTGGAGATCAGGACGTGCAGCGTATTTAATGACGCCCGTGGCTTCCTCACCGTCACAACAGTGGCTCTGAAGCATTGAAGCGGCTAAATCTTAGATGATCACCACATATTTTATCACATGAAGAGAGATTCTGACGTCTCTGCTATGGTCAAACTTCAGCCGAGAGAAAAAAACACATTAGCTTCTCTATAAAGTCAACGCAGCCTTGGTTACTACCCTCTCTCTGCTGTGGGTCATCGCTCTCCCTGTTTGCTTGCACTCTTCAAGAGCAAACTGTTTGAGGTTTGTTGGACGAGGTGGCTGCATGTTTGCATGTCTGCCGTTGTTGTAAGCAAAACAATAAACCACATTCACACTGTTCCCGCTGCACTGTTCGTATCATGTTGCCAAAGAAACAAGAAACTGTGAGGCTGCAGATGGAGGGATGCTCCAAACTACATCAGGCTCTGGTGGTGAAACCTCCTGGGGCATGGAACCGTCAGTGGATCCTCATTTATTCATTTAGATATTGTAGGATTTCGTTTTTTAAAGTGGTCATAAACTCTAAGTTTGCCCTATGCTGTCATTGTACCGGAGATTGAGCTCTGACCCCAGGACTTGATTCCTTTTTCCAAAAACAAATAATTATAGAAAGCAAAGTTTTAGCCTTGGCTTAGTAATAACCCAGTTTCACTGTTGGACATGTGGTCCGTACAAATTAGAAGAGGATAATTACAGAGCAGTCCAATATCTCACTGCTTCTCCGGTGCATTAGAGCTGTGGCTCCCAACCCTTTTGTGTCAGATGTAGCCCGGTCATTGTCCCGGTCAGATGAACTCAAGCACCCCTTCAGCCGTTTACAACCCACCACTGATGCAAGTGCATGATTTTTTTTTTGAACTATTACTGATATAATAATGGATGTTTCAATATATTTTTACACAAGTTGAACTGTCAGTGTTTAGCTCAGTTTGGTTGAAGCTGGACATCTCAGCCTGTCCACCGGCTATTTCAGCCATTTGTCCATCAGTATTAGCTAACTGCTATTGTTCAAACACTGTGATATTTTTGGCACAACTTGTGATGCTTAAGTGTTTTCACTGACTCAATATTTGGACATGTTTTTTTTTTTAATCAAATTAAAATTTCTGTTTTATCAAATTACTGGAGCCAAACACGACATTAGCATGACATTAGCTTTCATTAACTGAAAATCGGTGCAGATTGATTGAGAGCCCTTTGCCTCACCTTTATTCTCCCTGTTCTTTCTGCTCCAGGTCGGTGACAAGGTGATGGTGCTGAACCGCTTCGGGCTCTGGCAGGAGGTGGCGGTGGTGCCGGCAACCCACACCTTCCTCATCCCAGAGGGCATGAGCTTCGAGGAGGCAGCGGCCCTTCCTGTCAACTACGTCACCGCCTACATGATGCTGTTTGATTTCGGCAACCTCCGGCCCAACCAGAGCGTCCTCGTCCACTCTGCTGCAGGTGCAGAGCCAAAATACAAATGCATACATGCACACAGGGGACACATTAACTCTCTTATTTTACATCAGCCTCAGGTTGGGGTTGGATGCATCACTCTCCATGAAAGGTCATTAATTTCACTGATGGGTGGATTCGATATAAATTGATTAATAATTAATTCAAAAACTAAAACAAACATTGTTTTCCTGTTTACTGCAGTAGCTATGAGTAACTGTTAGTGACTCAAAGTTCCAATATAAGTTCATGTTGAGATCCTGCAGCAGAAAACCACATTTAATCAGTTTGATCTCAGTGTCAGCCCAGCTTCTCTGACTTCTCTGTCTTCAGGAGTCACACAGTAGAGTCTATTAAAAATCCCCTGCAAAACCTCAAGACAAAAAGACACAAACTTGTGTGGTGGCATTGAGGAAACATTCTGTTATATTTACCAGACTCCTTCCCTCTCTGCGCCTCCTGTTTATGCTATTCTTTTCTATATAAATTATGGCTGCTGTAGAAGGCCCCATTGTTCATTAGTATAAGATATGGCTCAGCGAGTGCACTGTCTGCACTAATACTGGAGCACCTGCCACCTGGACTGTAAGGTCAAAGTTCAGCGTGAGTGGGTGGGAAAAAAGATGGGGATTGAGGGAGTAGAAGCACCTGTTTTGGGGTGTGATGCACGGAGCCTGAGAGCATTTGATTTTGCTGTATTTACACAATCAGGCCAGCTGGAGAGAATGGAAGTACATTAGCCAAAAAAAAAAAGGAAAAATTGCTCTCGCCTTGTTTCTCTCTCTCGCTATCTGCCGGTGTGCAGCTCTCACTTTTCCTCTGGTTCCCACTCTTTCTGTGCAAAGGGAGTCACAAAGAGATCCCTTGACATTTGGGACCGTGAGTAGGTGTGTAGATGTCGGAGGGATGTAAGCAAGTAATGAAACCTGAGCCTGTTTTCTATCTGGGAGACAAAAAAAAAAAAAAAAAATGACAGAGAGCTTTGGAAGAACGCCAACCCGTGTGGATGTGTCCCTTGGCATTAACACAATAATCCTAAAAATGAATGAATTCGAAAGATTAACATTAAAATGTAGTTTCCCCAGAGCTGACTGACAGCTAACAGACTCATAGTTGTGGGATCGGCGGTCACAGAGGAATCCCAAATGTTTTCGTACACACAATATCATCCCGCTGATGTCACTCATCCCTGTGAACACAGACACATACTGCCAGAGGTTTTGTGAGCGTGTTTGCTATAGGAGGAATGCTGTGGACGTGTGGTGTAAGACACTTCTCCCTGCTGGTTCGGTGGAGGCGGCGTCTCTGGTTTCTCAGGGAAGGCTGCCAGTCTCGGCTCGCCAGCTGTCCGGACATCAGGATTGTAAAAGCACATTACTGAGGCTATGACAAAAACATTTGCTTAACAGTCTGCTCGCCTGCTCTCTGTCATTCTCCGCATGTGTAAATAATTATCATACTGTACGCTCTGCAGTGCTGCTCTGCCGAGACCTCAAAGCTTTGTAATAGCTACGCACATGACGGTAATGCCTCTCGCGAAAAAGGTGTCACCGGTGAGTGAGATGTGCACATTGTTCTCTCAGCACCGTCTCCCTGGGCTGCATGGCTCACATGGTGCTAGATGCTGAGAGTGTGTGTGTGTGTGTGTGTGTGTGTGTGTGTGTGTGTGTGTGTGTGTGTGTGTGTGTGTGTGTGTGTGTGTAGAGAGGGGGCAGGGAGTCCCACCTCTGAGTCTGTCAAAATTTCTTCCTGATGTTCTCTGATTAGAGAGATCAAAGGTATCTGCTGTGACAGGCCCAGAGAGAGAGAGAGAGAGAGAGAGAGAGAGAGAGAGAGAGAGAGAGAGAGAGAGAGAGAGGGGAAACAACATTGTGACTGTGTCTGTTTGTCTGATATTTTTTATATTATGAAGGAAATTGCAGCCAGGGTTGCACATTACTTACTAAATGTATTCCATTACTGGAGCTTTTTATTTCCACAATATTATAATCAGCAATATAGTGCTGAATCTATAAATCAAATTAAATTATTTTTTAACAATTAACACTTTTGATAATCAGTTAAAAAGTTTTATATCAAGCAAAAATGTTGCACATATGAGGTTTTGCAGTTTTTAGATCATTGTCAGTTGAATATCTTTGCATTTTGAACAGCAGGTCAGACAAAGCAAGCACTATGAAGACTTCAGTGCTCTCAGAAACTGTACTGGGCTTTTTCTCAGTAGTTTCTCACACATTATGAACCAAACAATTAGAAGATAATAAAAATAATTGTCAGTTGCACACTTGAATAAATGTAACCAAAGGGCGTGGTTCAATCTTTGGCTTAAAAATAACTTTTAGAAACCTGAAGAGCCTTTCAGTATTTCATAAGAAAAAAAAGCAACAAAATAAATAGTTTTGTGTTGTCTGTTAAGTTTTTCTCTCATGACTCCTCAGATTTATCTTGCCGCCCCTCGTGAGCATCCTGACTGTGCTCTTTTCCACCACGTATTCTAATGACTTGCAGTTACTTTGAAACCAACCCATTCACACATCATTTGTTTGGCTGTAATGCGTCACATGAAGATGTGGAACACCACCGCTGTTACCTCACTTGAAATTCCTCTTTCCACTTCTGAAGTTTTCCTTTTTTGGTGTCAAAATCAATTCTAAGGAACACATCAGAACACAAAGCGTTTTTTTGTTTCTTGATTATGAAACATTAATTAACAAGTAGTCTGTTTCTACTCAACCCCGCCCACAGCTCCGTGAACACCCCATCCGACCACTGACAGTATTAGTGTGTGGTTAAATGGCTCTGCTTCACCTCGTCAGACTGTCTCACAAGTCTTTGCAACTGGCAATTGCATATGAAGCCGTATATCCAGCTACTCAGTAATAATGTTGTGTCTCCTCACAACACTGCATTCCTGCTAGACCAGTTCATGTTGAGTTGAGCAAAGACACAGTGGTGAGCTTTTGCACCAGATTAACTGGGCTTGTTTGCACAGCCGAGAAGTAGCGGCGGTGCGGAGCGCGGACCCTCGGTCGCAGGGTTCAGTTAGGTAATGGCGATTTTTATCGTAGGCCCGTGTGAGATCGACAGCTTCTTATCGAAGCAGCCGCAGGGAAATTTCTCTTCTTCCACTGTCATAAATCTTTTCATCAGTGCATCTTTCTAGTAAATGCTTGACCCATCTCACAGTTGACCTGTTTATTCTCATAATAATCCGCTGATTTAATTACTTTAGGAAAATAACCAGCCTCCTTTCAATTACTTTTAGATTACCTTGTCCCCAAAGTCCCTGGAACTTGCAGCTAAACAGATAATTCACTCTAATTAATTAGAAAATCTAGCAATATTCTTATAGCATCATCATCTTCAACAGGGATTAAAATTTCTATAGATATGTGCAGAATATGTTCCTGTCATTAATAGAAAATGTTGTCATTTATTTTTCTATTCACAGTATATTATAAGAGTTAAAGGAGAGGATCAGCGCCATTCTCATGTCTGAACACGACTTCCTCGAATGTGTAGTGACCTTTACTCACCAGGATCAGATGACCAGTGGTGAAAGTCTGGCTATCAGCTGGTCATGCTTTTATGTATGTGTGTGTGTGTGTGTGTGTGTGTGTGTGTGTGTGTGTGTGTGTAAGTAAACTCTGGTGAATAGTCCTCAGCTGCCTCTCTCGTGGGTCCGCTCCTGTCCTCCCCTCTCCAAACAATAGCTTGTTGTATTTCCTCCCATCGTGCCTCTCTTCTCCACCGCACATCTGCATCCTCCAGTTCTCCTCCTCCCCCTCCGGCCCTCCGTAACCTCCGCTCCCTCTGCATGACCTCGCCATATCCGTGCTCGAGCCCTCGTCATCGGGGAACGTGCGCACGTTTCCCCCTTTGTTTTCCCCAGAGGGCTTGGGCGGGGGGAAGTTTGGTGACATTTGGATGTTCTGTATCTCGTGGGTCTTCCACGGTGCTCGGCCAACAGCTTTTCCTCTGACCTCTCCCTGAACTGGTCCTAATGTTTATGAACCCTGGCCAGCCAACCCGCCACCACACCCACACTACACATTCCTGCATACATATGGGGCTCCGCTGCTTCCAGTGATGACGTCCACCTCGGTTTTATTTATGAGATCTTCACTGACTGCAGGCCAACGTCAAGTGTCATGCATTGTGTTGCAGATGTGGAATGCATAATATGAATTAGGTGGTGCTGCAGGAGCCTGTGTCATCAACTTATCTGATGATTTTGCTTCATGGCCTCAGTCACCTTTTGACTTTTCAGCACCAACGCTGCCAGAGTTTGTGGTTTCATTCCAACTGGAGGAAAACATACTCATTAATAGCACCATAAGGTGCTTCGGTCTACTGAATGTCAGATGTTATCAATCATCTCCTCTCATAAAGCTCCACAGCCGTGTGTTTGAGGTTTGTGTGCTAGATTCCACACATCCTCAGAGCGCCGTTTATACTGGCCGTCACTAAACCTTTTATTTTCCCCACCAGCCAATTACGGTGGCTTCCATACTTGTGCAGCTGCTTCTTGTTGGAGTGTCAGTGTATGGGACTGAGTTACACCAGGTTACACTGAGGATTCTCCGGAAATACTTGATGTGTGAGGCTTCCAGCTCCTGCAAGTGAGAGTGATGAGTGACAGCAGCCACAGTGGACAGGTCAAGTCCTTGTTAATGGCAAACTGCAGATTCTGCACATTAAAATTCAAGTTTTAAAGTTTTTTTTTTTGTTCTGTGTGCTCCAATATCGAAACATCCTGGATAATTTAAAGGTCCCATATTGTATAAAGGTAGATTTCTATGTCTTCTTTGATTATAAAGCAGGTGAAGGTTCTATTGTGAAAGTATCAAAGCGCTCAGTCCACAGAGAAATGCACACAGCCTGTATTCAGGAACTGAGCCTTAAAACCAGCCGTCAGGACTTCTTGAATTCTGTGATGTCACAACAAAGCAGTCACCACTTTCAGCCACGCCCCAAGCCCCGCCCACATGGACCCACAATCCAACCTTGCAGGATTTGGATTTATGTGTGTTTACCCAAAATCTGCTATATTTTTATTGGATCACTCAGAAAACAGTCAGCCAAACAGAAGAGAGGCTCAGAGCATGACCTCTGATTGGCTCACCAACCTGTTGTTACTAGAGCTCCAGAGAGAAGCCTGAGAGAGGAGATGTAAAACTACACTGAGATGGTTTTTGGTTCCTAAAATCACAAATATGTCTTCTTATGGATACTTTGGAAATGTTGCAATTGGGAGGAAAACACTGAGTCATAGTTGCCAAATTCATCTAAAACTGTCTAGAGGTACAAACAACAGGATTTTAAAAAAAGAGGTATTTTCTCAGTTTCACAGTTTCAAGTTTCAACTTTTGTACCAACCTCTTTTTTGTCACTGTCTCTGCAGAACAAAAACGTTTTGAACCCTGGATGCCTGAAATCACCCGTCTCCCGACTCTGTAACTCAGTGAACTTAGTCCTAGAGTGAAGACCTTAAACACACTGTCTCTGTGCCACAAGCCTGGAAGAATATGCGTGTTGTTAGAGGTTTGCAGTTAATGCTTAAAGTAAGAAGAACAGGTGGCTGGATCTCTTGGTTTTGGTGAAAGAAAGCTCGGTCCTGGTGTAGATCTTCATGGCTGCTGTCAGACCTGTAGGCAGGGCCTCAGGCGTTATGAGCCTCAGTGCACAGCTGATTACAGATGGGATTGAAAAATGAGAAGCCAGAGAATGTTTTGGAAGAAGGACTGTTGCAAAAAAAAAAAAAATTAGTGAGTTATAAGGAAAGAAGGATTTTTCTGTATCTTATTTCTCCCGGGACTCCTAGATTATTGTTCTCATTCATTATTCACCAGCTGACAAAGCCCCTTGCTATTTAAGCATGAGCTCAAGTGTAGTTACATCTCTCACTTTTATAGATCCATTGTTCCTGGGAGCTACGATAAAAGTCTGATGTGTCTTGAAAATGGTTTCCTCTCCTCTCTACTACCCACCCCACCCCACCCCCACCTCAGTCTGTCTGCTCGGGAGGTCTTACCCTAGTTTAGAGAATGCTAATTCAGTCTGACCACTAAGCGGGAGTCTGGGCTGTGTGGGTGAACCGTCTCTGTGTTCCCCGGGCCTGGCATCGCCGGCGGCGGATCAGCTGCACTGATAGGAGAGGGAAACCAGGGCAACCTCCAACCCGACCCGCCAATCACATCGCTCGCTCGCGCTCTCATCACTGCAGTGACAAATGACCCCATCTACCCCGCCCCCCCCCCCCCCCCCCCCCCCCGCCCTAACCACCACATGCAGTCACAGGTGTATGTGAAACCTGTGTCAGGACACCTGTTTGTGTGTTTGTGTGTGTGTGTGTGTGTGTGTGTGTGTGTGTGTGTGTGTGTGTGTGTGTGTGTGTCAGTGTGTGTGTGTGAGAGAGAGAGAGAGTCTTTGTGGCTTAACAGGGTGAGTGTGTGCACCAGCTCGTGTTTCATTCTGCAGACGGGTTTAAAGAAAGTGGTTCATGACAGAAAAATATTTTGTGTCTGCACATGAGGTTGCATATCGTGTGTCTCTCTGTGTGCTGTGTTTGTGTTAGTGAGCAGTGTGAGAATCCCCACTCAGGAAATCACAGGGACCACCTTCACACACAAGCAAAGGATGTTTTTTTTATTTTCCTTAATTCACTCACTCAGGACCTAAAAATGGGCTTCCTCTTTGCTGCACAGAGAGAAATTCACCATCAGAGAGAGCACATTACACTGCTGTTAAAGCCCACACACACACACACACACACACACACACACACACGCTTCCACTGTCATCCCAGAAAAACACCAAGGTTACATAATGCAGAGTAATACCTCAAGAGTACACATTCACAAACACCAAACCACAGCCCCTATCACCGTTACAGGACTCACATCTGAACTCTGTTACTCAGGCAATAAAATGTTCATTTATTCGGTTCAGTTTGTTGATGTTGTAACACCGCCACAGCCGGTCTGGGTAAAAAAAAAAAAAAGAGATGCTTAGGTTCACATTTGTATTTCATACTTTGTCTCACCACAAGCTAATGATAGGTTAAGAAAGACAAGAGTCCTTGAGGAAAACGTGGAGATCAATGCAGAAGAGATGGAGCTCAGCAACCAGTCTTCTCTTTGGTGTTGACGGTAGCCTCATGGCGACCAGGTGTCTCCCCGCCCCACACTTAACACCTGAGATCACTGCCAGGCCGCTGCAGCTGAGACGTGCTGTGGCGTGAGATCATCTTTATTTCGATGAAAATCACAAGCGAGCCAATGAGGACGTAGATTGAGAGATGTATTAATGAGGACGAGCCAGACGTGGTATCCATCCCATTATTTTTTCATGAATCCGAAAAACATTTCAGATGTCCCCACCCGCCCCTGCTGTTGAACGCTGGGTGTGGAGCAATAACAGTGGCCTCTGTGTCAGTCTGGATTCCACTGTGTTTTGGGGGAAAATTCCTCCTCGCTGCTAACAGTCATGTTATGGAAGCCAAGTGCAATTTGTGCCAAAATGTGAGTATGTAAGGATTCAGGGAGAAGACAAAACCCTGCAGTGTGTCCTGTTTCTCCAGAGAGAGAAAAACAAAACAGATAGGTGTTTTGTTTTTTTTTTGTTTTTTTTTTTTGGACGTTTCCTAATTGACAAGTGTAAACAACTCAATGAATCTTGAGGAGAACAAATGCAATTAGCAGCAAGAATTTGCTTAAGCTGCTTTCTCTTCCCCGTGCAGTGGTTAAGTGTTTGTGGATGGTCTTAAATCACACTCTGCCCCTACCTAGAGACAAGACTCCAGTCTAAAGAGGTGGCTATACAGAAAGAAATCAGGAAACCAGGGAAATAACAGGAACCAACGCACTGGGTTGATAAAAGTTTATAAGTAATCTCTGTGCATATTTGTGAAGATTAGCAGAAACCAGCAGCAGCCATTCAGGACTGTTCAAGGCTGCAGCCGCGCGCCACTCTCTTGTGTGATCTGTGTCTACATATGTATGGAGGTGTGTGTGTGTGTGTGTGTGTGTGTGTGTGTGTGTGTGTGTGTGTTGTGTGTGTGTGTGTGTGTGTGTTTGTGTGTGTGTGTGTGTGTGTGTATTTGTGAAATGAGGTGGGGTGCGGTAAGGGGCTCTTGGCACAGCTTAGCAGTCTTGTGATTGGAGATCAGGAGTTTGTTCTAGCGGATTCAAAATCAGGCACCTTCTTCCTCTCTGGGCGCAATAACTCCTCGCAAACACAATTTAACACACCCACATATTTAAAAAACAAATCTATCAGATTATATAAATGGAATTTGTCCTGTTCTGTTGTCATCTCACCAATGATTTAGGGCTTGATGGGAAAGAAACTATTTGTTTCTTTAAGTACAAAAGCAATATGATAAGAACAAAGACTGATCTCTGCGGTGGTTGTTTTCCCGTCGCTCACTGACCTCATCGAGTAAACACAGGAGGGGGGAGTCGCTGTGTTTATGACAGCAGCGTTGGTTAAATATTAATATGTGAGTGCCCGGCTTAATGGATGCATCATCCTGTTGGACACTTCTTCACACCTGTATCTCAGGGTTGCTACTGTGTGGCGGAGTGAAAAACAGCTCTCAAAGACAAACAATGCATATTCAACGTTTTCTCACTTTGTTCTCTCTCTGCCCTCAGACCTCACACAAACATTCACTTGTGTACTTAAACCCCATGTGTCATAGGCAAACACATGTGTATTTGCTTGTAGTGTTTACATGTCTAAAAATATGTTTGCGTGTGGAGAAATATGCATGCAGTTACATTATGAGTACATCACATGTCACTGTGAGTAAATAACTCCTGAATATACACACGTCCTCACAGGTGGACGTCTGTCCGCCGAGAGGAACGAGCCACTCCGTCTGTCAAATACAAACTAATGACAAACTTGTGATCTGCCGTCAAATGACTCCTACATGTTCAAGGGGAAGAGCAGTCAATGAAACAAAATGGCTCCCTTTGCTCAGTCATTGCCGGCAATTTGGCCGAGGTTTCCTTGGCAACGCAAACCTGGTTTCTCACTGAGGACAAGGAGAGATGGTGTGCTGCTGTAACGCTGCCGCCACAGCACTCACATCCAACAGCTTGATTTTGTTTTCTCATGAGTTCTCGTCGCCTCAGTGTCAGCACGCGTGATTACAGTGATGCAGAGCCGTCTGTCCGTCTCACATGGGCTCCAACTACAAATCAGAAATGATTTTTGGTCTTTGGAGTGAACTTGAGGAAGGGGAAGGGGTCTGTTCAAATCATTTTTACATTTATTTTTAATCTAGGGACCATTTTTTGTAACAAAGTGCTCAGAAACAAACCTTCTCTCGTATCTGGTCAGAGATTAATAAAGAGGAGTATTTGAATTGGCCTTAATCTTATCATTAGATCATTCTTTTAGATAGTTCTTTTTTTTTTTGCCTGTGTCACTGTTGAATTCATGCGATAATGCAGCCTCAGAGAGCAAATGCCAGGATGTCACTGAGGAAATTGTGTTATTTGGGTAGTTTGCTGGCTCCGAATCATTTTCATGCAGAAATGAAGGGACCAGAGGTTCATCTGTGTCATCTAATGTTCTGCCCGTACAGCTGATATAAAGACATGATACTACTGAGTAGTACTACAAGATATTATTAAGATATTTAGTAGATGTACATGATCAAACATCATGAAAGAATTTAACTACTTGAAAAATTGTGCAATTACTGGCCCAGTTACTCAAAACAGACCATAGAAGAAGTGTGTGTAGTCAGTTTAGAAGGACAAAGGAAGAAGAGTTTCAGAATGACATCACATGATAAAATCTTAAATGTACCAAATTAGAAAAATATCTTCCTCTTTGGTTCCTTTTGCACAATCGAAATATGCAAAGACCTTCTCCCATATGCATGTGTGTGTATGTCTTTCTGCTTTCCACACTTTTTAAAATGGCTGTTATTTAAATGCTCATGTTGCTTTGTGTTGCATTACTCTCCGGTATCAGATAAGACGTGCTCTTAACTCGGCCAGGCATAAAAGACCTTTATGGATGCCTTTCATTTCAAGTCCTCAAGTCGGCCCATGTTTCAAACGAGCCACTGCTTATCAGTAACCTATTACTTCTTGCTCCGGCTGCCTCAGCAAACACCGGCTGAGGCATTTGCCACAACTATGTACACACGTTCAAATACAGCGAACGCAAACACAGATATCCCAAACATCCACTGAAGCACGCAGACCTACAGCATGTTGTCTTTTAAAAGTTATCTTGGACAATGTATCACATTGAGTTTTCAGCTGGCATGGTCACAAGGAGCTGTGTTTGTGTAATTTGTGATAGAATGTCCTCCAGTTCTCCTTTCCTAACAAAACAGATACTTCAGCTACATTTTTTCATCCAGTGGAATTCTAGGCAGGTTGTTTTGAATAAGGGAGCCAACAAAAAAAAAATTAGATGTGTCATTTGAGCTACAATGGCGACTTTCTCCAGAGTTCGATATGTGTGTGTCTGTGCATCTGTGTGTGGGTGTCTATTCTCCCGAGGGCCAGCTGGGGTAATTTGATTGTGTTCATTGCGCTCTTTACATACCCCTGAGCAAAACACATCCACGCCGTCTTGTTCGGGACAATAAATAATGTAAATCACATTTACCTGCCAAAGAAAACACATGCGGGATGGGAATTCTCGCTGCTGCCTGCAACAACTGCACTCGGTTCATCTTTTGTCAGGGGTCTTTGCAGTAGAAATCAAACAAAACCATGACCATGCATTAACCCGAGCCCTCGTCCATCAGGTGGTGTGGGTATCGCAGCCACCCAGCTGTGCCAGACGGTGAAGGATGTGACTGTGTTCGGCACGGCGTCGGCCAGCAAGCATGAGACCATCAGCCAGGGCGGAGTCACGCATGCCATCGACTATCGCACCAAGGACTATGTGGAGGAGGTCCGCAAGATCAGTCCCAAAGGTGAGACACTTGGCCATCAGTTTGTGTGTGGAGGGTTGTGCGAGTGGAAATAATGTTAGATAAATGGCCCAGTGTAAACTGTATATAAGTCAGGATTTACAGTGATATGCTCTGAGATTGTTTCATAGGAGGAATGGTCCAGATCGATGTATTCCCACTGGCACAGAGCAATACTGTGTGACTGCAGCATTTGTTGAACAGTGCTGAATAAAGTGCAGACAGTGATATGATCCATTTTCATACACTTTGTCTTTGTGTGTGTGTGTGTGTGTGTGTGTGTGTGTGCGTGTGTGTTTTTGGCTGCCATATAGGGAGTCATTATCCCTACCAAACAAACTCATTGCAATAAGGAGTGACTGTTTGGATTCACATCGCCATCAATAATGTATCTGCAGAGTTTTATGTAGATGTGGCCCTGGACTCACTAAGAGGCCACACACAAAAAAAAAATGCTGCTTTTCAGCAAAATGAAGCAACGTCCAGTTCCTGTTTCTTCTTGTGCCTACTGCTGTGTTGGAGACTCTTAATATGCTGGAGGCTCATTTCATAGTCAGCTCTCCAACCCGTCTCTGTTCTTTGTAGCACAGAGAGAGACAGACAGAGACGGATAAGAAGAGGGCAAGAACTGACACTTGAGACAGAATGTATCTAATTAGAAGCCTGGATCAATGTGCAGCCCTGCTCGCTACCTTTCCCCCTGTCTTTGGCTCCCTGTCAATTCATCTGTGCTGCGGTCAAGGCAGAGTCCTGCTGTGAGCCTCCCACAATCAATAGAAGCAGGGTTTAACGGAGCGAGGAGGGGTAGCCCAATTTGAGGAGTCCCCTCTGGCACAAAGGATCGTCATTAAGGTTGAGTCTACGGGGCCAGACATTAATAAGCCACAGAGAAACCTTCATAGTTAGGTTGCCATGCTTTACCATCTGCTCAGAGGTTGGTTTGTTATTCTGTCCACCCAGGAATGGAATGAACAATGATGGGGGAGATGTTTTATCCCTCTTGTTTTATCAGTGACAAGAATGAAAAAACATAAAACCAGTAAGATCTAACCCGCTCCCCTCCCCTCCCCTCCTCTCCTCTCCTCTCCTCTCCTGGCATACGTATGGGTTCCTCTTCATGTAAACATGGCACAACTTGGCTACACTCACTACTCCTAGTGAACTCTGGCATGCGGAGGGGGCTGCTGAGGAGACTTGGCAGGCTGCTCTCTGAATTAACACCAGTGATAACTGTCCACTTCTTGTCTCTCCTGCTCCAGGGCTGGACATAATACTGGACCCTCTCGGAGGATCAGACACCCATAAGGCCTACAACCTGCTGAAGCCTATGGGCAAACTTATTACCTATGGTAAGTTTAAAAAAATAAAATAAAATCCTTTACCTGAGAGTGCATCAGTCGTTTTGGAGCGGCTCTGTTTGAATCCTCACTGATACAAGACAGCTTGTCCAGGAGCTCACTAGGCAAGAATAGTCAAGAGTTAATACCCTGTAAATGTGATTAAAATGGTCAACTTGGAAGAATGCTTGCCAATTTCCCCAATCCCCACTGTTTCCCACACAACATAATTAGATTCAGAAGCACTTTTTTGCGCCAAAGTCAAATAAAAATTTAACTTGAAAGGCAAATTTGCTGTAAATGAAAAGTCTTCTCCAACAGCACTTGCCTTCAGGCTGGATGTGCCTCTCCAACCAAGCTTCACTTGAGTTTTATTTTTGACAGTTAACACAACATCTTATGTAGATAATACCTAAAGCCAAACATGTGGCTCATGAAGCTTGTTGGCAGCGCTGCACAGTATAGGAAGCATCAAGGGTTCTGTATAAGTTACCTGCACAAGCTAGCAGCCATAGACAGAAATGCCCATGAACAGGCTCTTCCTTAGTGGGGCTCATTAGCTGCCTGTTATCATTAACAGGAAGTTCTTTACTCAGTGTTACATGTGATTTATTGCAAAATAACAAGCATTTGATAGCAAAGCCCTCTAGCTGAATATTGACCACATCAGTTCAGTCTATAAAATAGTCATGGGTTTCCACACTTGCCGTACCATAAAGCTGCTTCCTGGTGGGCAGTGTGACCTCTCTGCAGAGGTCCGTGTCCTCAGTGTGCTGTGTGTCATCCGTGGGAAGGCCTTTACGCTCGCTCTGTTGCGATGCCAATCTGGAACCAGCGTGCATGCAACAGTGGGCGGGGTCGGCATCCACGGAGAACAGGGCTTTGCCTTTGCATGTTGCACAAAAACCCACTACCCAGCATGGTGCCCCCCTCCAATCCCCCCTCCTCGCCCATTCACCCGCTCTCACCCCTACAGAACCCCAACCTACCCGCCCGGTCCCTCTGTGCTGGCCGCTTCTCTTCCAGCTTATCAGAAGTATGCATGGCGGAACAATGGGCGTTCTATGCACACGAAACCTGGAATGTGTCTGAATGTAGCGGGCCGGGTCCCTCTCTTCTCTCAGAGCGAGCTTTGTGTCCCCTGTTTCCCCCGAGAGAGAGGCAGAGACATTGAGAGCATAGGAGGCTGTGTGAACACAGGAAGAGGGGATGGGGAGGTGATGTGGTGACAGTCAGAGCTGAGGTGCTAAAGTGGTTTTCAGGGTGAAAGGTGTAGGCGAGAGTGTGAAGGTACATGGGAACAGAGGTGGAACAAAAATATAAACCATAACTAATGAGCAGAGGCACTTGGCAGGAATTAATGTTGATTTGGCATGTCACCAAATACTGAATCAGTCTATTATTGTCGTAATTGTAATAAAATGTCATAAAATTGGAAAAACCTAAAAGATTTTTTTAACAAACACACATTCAATAACATAAAACAGTGAAGGCAGAAAATTCTCACATTTTTTCGTTATGGCTACATAGCCAGCGTTAGCATTAACAGCTCTTTACTTACAAGTGTAGAAGAAAGTTCAGCATCAAACTTCATTCTTTTCTTCTCCTGAAGTTAGCATGCTAACCAGCTAGCTCCGACCTGTCTTGCCACTCTCCAATAGCAACTCACTGTAGCCTCCTATCTCCCCTGAAGAAGTAGCACTGCTCAGAGGGAGTATTACAACCTCTTGTCTTGCAAACACAACAATGGCCCAGCAAGAAACCAGATTTCAGCAGCAGCAGCAACGTACAATTATCCCCTTTAAAATAACTTTGGTCAATTATTTTTCATCAATCAAATAATCAAGTGACGGTTTCACCACTAAAACAGGTGAAGGCAGGTGATTAGGTGACAGCAAAGTGGGTGAGGTCAGAGCAGAATAAGGAAAGGAAGAAAGTGGGAGTCAGGGCAGATAACTTGATAGTAGATGAATCACACTTCTAAACAACGCATCATTAGGAAATCAGTTATAGACAGGGAGTTAGAAATTTACCTGAGAATAAGAATACACACCTGCACAGACTGTCTTCGACAGACTTTATCTCCCAGGCATCCAGACTTTATCTTCTCTGTCAGGTACGGCTAACATGCTGGCAGGCCAGAAGAAGAACCTGCTCGCCGTGGCCAAGAACTGGTACCACCAGTTCTCCATCCACACGCTCAGCCTGATCCAGGGCAACAAGTCGGTGTGCGGCTTCCACTTGGGCTACCTGGACGGTGAGACAGAGCTCATCGCACAGGCCATGAACACCATCCTGGATCTCTACAAGCAGGGCAAGGTCAAGCCCCGCATCGACTCCACTTGGCATCTTGAGCAGGTCCGTGTCTTCCATTTTCTCCACGTACACTATTGTTTCTTATGTGGGTTGTGTCAGGAATGATTAAATTCTCTATATGCCCTATGAAGATAATGTTTTTTGCATTATCTCGTATAGTATTTGCAATTTTTATAACCAGCGTTGGGGAATATGATGATATATACAGTGAAACAATATTGTACTCCATCATTTCTACCAAGACCACAATATTTTACCATTAATATTTCTGGTTTCATTAGGACATTGCAGGCAGTGTCAAAAATCATTGAGGAGGGCTATTTCTTGGCACTAGTGAATATACATAAGTATAAGTATTATATATATATATATATTACAAATATAAAAGTGTATTTATAATTGAACCAAAAACAAATCTTATCTGTTTATTTAATCTATAAACTATTTTTCAGCTCAATTTGCTATGTCACAATATTTATCACTATCATGATAATAGAAAATGTATATTTTCCTAATCATCCACCCTATTCACTGTATTTCTATTGCCTCTATGACTGTATGAGCTGCCATTTTTTATGTCCCCTTAGGTTGAATCCATCCAAAGGTGTATTTCCAACAGCGGGCCTCTGTATTTGAATTTCAGATCCATTTATGCCTGGTTGTTAGTGTAACCAAACGCATCCGTGTGCGCCTCAGCCTGAATGACCAGATGATTCATTGTGACATGGCTGCATTTACATTATTCACATGAATGACATGCATTTTTACACCTCGTGCCTCCGACCCAGAATGACTGTGAACGTCAGGTGGGTCTATGCGCTTGGTAGTGGGGATCTGCAGGAGCTGGGTGTGGCCCAGATTCAATAAGACTCACATTCAGCAAGTTTGTCGACAAGAAGCACTGTATCTCCTCTATCGTAACTCACTCCAGCCAGACAGAGTCAGATTGTTGCTGACAAAATTAACACTGCGAGCAGATATGAATAGAGAGAGTGTGAAAAACACAGGGAGAGAAAGGGAGTCAGAGGCTGACATCTTCTGTTGTCAAAGTCGGAGCTGGTCAGTATTTTTGGCCTGTGTGGCTGCAGCCAGAGAGAATCACCCGCTGTCTTTCTCCGCCATCTGACGCTCTTTCTCTGCCCCTCCATCTGCCCGCTCTTCATATCAGACTCTTTCTCTCTGTCTTTAGGTTATTGACTCTCTCTCCTTCTCGCTGTGTTCTCTCCTTCTCCCTCCTCACAGTGCATCTTTTTTGCTTTTTCTCTCTTGTTGCTATGGTGACATCCTTTAGTCGGTGTGTGCGTCTGTCTCAGGGAGGGGCCCTGATGTATGAAAAAGAGACATTGAAGGAGGGTGGAAACACAGAGGGGAAAGGAAGGTATATCTCACTCTGGCTTGGTGTGTAAAAGCTTTTGGGGGGTGTCTGCGAACAGTGATGCTCATAGTAGCAGCAGACACAAAAGGCTGTTGGGCGATAGTAAATCAAATACTAGATGACTTATTACAAATGCCACGCCCTGCCCCCATCCTTCACAGCGTCTCTTCCATTGTCACTCTTTGTTTTTGCTCCAGTAATCAATAAATATGCTTGGGCAATATCTGTAAATTAGCATTATTATCCCTCCTTCCCCTGGTTTCTCTTCATTATCTACATCTGCACTGATACCCACAAGGATAACACAACAGTCATGTCTGTAGCCGCAAATAGCACACTCCAGTCCAGAGATGCCTGGGAGCCAGAGAGAGGCTGACGGATCTTAGAGAGCGAAGGGTGGAAGTGGGTGGAGTCGTCAGAAGGGCTTCAGTCGCTCTAACTGTGACTTTCATTCACATTGAAGATGATTCTTATAATTCTGGGACTCACCCCTCCCTCCTCCTCCTCCCTCCCTCCCTCCCTCCCTCCCTTTCAGTTTCACTGAGGCGTGTTCCTCGATCATCCGAAGGACACCAGTTGCTCCCTCTGTCGTCATCGCCCCCCACCCACCCACCATCCCTTCCACTTGCAACACCCACTCCCCCCTCTTTCCCATGTGTCTGAGTCGTCAGGGCCACGTTTCAGCCAGGCTTTACGTTGCTAGGAGATGGCCCCGTTGCCGTGGCATCAGTCGTTAGGTGGTCTGCCTGCCTCGCACAAACAGGGGGATTGGCTGAGGGAGTCGGGGAGGTGGGGGCGACGGAGACGGGAACAGACAGTGGACAGAGCTTGGTGGTCAAGAGGAGGGTGGGGCTGGTCTGGCTGGGATTGATACTCAGTGGGATCAATCCTTCTTTGGATGGGGGGGGGGGGGGTCGCCAAAAGTACAGTAACAGTTTTAACTATAAACAAAATACTACGACAAAATTGTGACTGTGGTCAGTGGATTAGCCACTTCTGATTTTACCACCAGTTTAACCCAGGAAGTGATTTGTCTGTCCCGGGGCTTCACCTGTGATGAAACACTCTCTTCCAGCTGTGGTTTATTGGTTAATTCATCTGCAACGGCCTCCTCACATCACAGGGAAGAAAAAAAAGTTAATACAATTATAATCATCATTTTATTTGCCTTGTTAGTGAGTCTGCCCAGTGAAAAGAAAATTAAATCCATTCAAATTCAGTTAAGACATCACAGCAGCAAGAATTCTCATAAATCATGATATAAGCGTTCAAAGTAGAGCAGTTCTTAAAAAGTCCATCACCTAAAATTGACCCCAGAGCCAGACCAGGGTCGAACCGGGGTCTCAGAACCAACATCACCTGCGTCATTCATGCTACGGGTCGACAGCCACAGGTCTGTGCGCCTGTGATTATCTGAGCTCAGAAGAGATAGAAACAAATGTCTCATTTTGTTTTGCACCTTCACAGTTTTCCTCAAACAAGCTCCCACTTTCTGCATCATGCCACCTCCATCTCTTGCCTACATATAATCTTAAATAATGGGAATAAATGTCATTATATTTATACCTAATAAATTCTAATATTGGAAGTATCTGTTTGTTATTCCCTCCATTTACTTTGTCATCCTCCTGTTTCTCTGCTGAAACAATCTCATTTCCTCTCAAAGATTATTAAAGTCTCGTCTAAACAAATGTAATTTCACATATGCTGCATATTAAACTAATATTTGAGGGGTGCCCGCTTGGAAGATTTGTTTCTGGTGTGTGGTAGCAAAACAAGATAATAAGCGCAGAATGCAGAGAGGCTCGTAGTGCTGTGGAAATGTGTTGGTGGAAGAGAAAACGGCTGCTGCTCTCAATAGATTTTTCTCAATGACGGGTGTATTTAAAATCCTCCTTGCCCTCCTCTCACCCTTTGCTCTTTCATCTTCCCTTACGTAACCGTCTCTCTCCTTTCGTCTCCCCTGCAGGTGGGCGATGCCATGAGGAAGATGCAGGAGAGGAACAACATCGGCAAAATGATCCTCACCACGGAGCCGATGCCCGAGGAGGAGAAGAAAGAGGAGCCCAAGAAGGAGGACAAGAAGGAGGAAAAGAAGAAGGATGACAAGAAGAAGGATGACAAGAAGAAGGACGATGCCAAGAAAGAGGAGAAGAAGGACGACAAGAAGAAAGAAGAGCCCAAGAAGGAGGAGAAGAAGGAGGAAGAGAAGAAGGAAGAGGTCAAGAAGGAGGAGAAGTGAGAGGGAGGGATGGAGAGTCAAGCAGACCACCTGGGGGTTTGTGTCCTGGGAGCAGGGGGTGTGGTGTGGGATGGTGGGGTGGGGTCGGGGTGGGGGTAAGGATGGAGATGGAGATGGATGGTGTGGGAGGGTGGGGGTGGAGCATAAAACAAGAATGGGAAGGAGTTAGAAGGGTAGATTACAAAATTATCACACCACTGTCAGTCTTTCATCTCCTCCGCTTCACCCTCGAGTCCACAATGGCAGTGATTACTCAGGCCTGGCTCCACCCACCCCTCCCCCCTGCCCTGCCCTCCCATACAATTTTCGAGCCTTTATCTAAAAGAAAAAAAGAATCCAATCACTTGTGCCACCTTGTGAGCTCCAAACGTTTATCCCCGCCTCACAAGAAAAAACAGTCGCAACACTCGGAAGATTTCTTCCTATTCGGAGCCATGGAGGACCGTGGGTAGGGTCCAGGCTTGGTGCAAATTACTGTCTCCTTGACAACCGTAATCCCCGCTCGCACTTCGGCCCCACCCTCGACCCCACATGCCCCTCCGCACCTCAACTCCCACTGTGCTAAATTGTTCTGCTCTGACTTCCACCTGCCACCTACTCTCTCTCTCTCTCTCTCTCTCTCTCTCTCTCTCTCTGTCCTACCCCCCCCACACACACACACCCCCCAACCTCCCACCCCCCTCCCCCTCACTGTGCTGAGTCCCCCCCCAACCTCCCACACCACCCCCCATCCACCCACCCAGCCACGGGCCGGACCCACAGACAGGCAACAAAGACAGGCAGACAAAACCGAGAAGAACCACACCCACCCACACGTTGCTCTCTTGGTGTCCAAACACTTATAGTTATGTCACTGAGAGTGAGTCAGAGATGCCTGTGATTGGCTCGTGTACCCCACCGCCCCTGGAGATATTTGCATCCTGGTTTTGATCATGATGTACGACTGCTCAGACAATGCTGTAAGGCCTAACATTGGTGATTTTATACGTGTGTATCTCGGATATAGCTCGCATCGGCCTCCATCAGCGGCATGGGAAACAGCTCCACAATGCATGCGTTCCCACCAGATTTCAGTGGAAGTTAACATAGCGGCCGCAGTTTTGCACTTGCCTGAATATGAATTTCCCTCATAATGAGCCTTTCTGTGCCGCGTTGAATAGGGAGGCAGAAATCATTGCTCAGCTTCCTTCTCCTTAGTTACAGATTTTTCTAGCTGACCAACTGTTGGCAAGAAGTGCGCAGTGCCAATTAAGAGAGAATTTGTTTCTGTTCAAACAAGCCACAAATACACACATATACACACACAAACATACACACTCTGAATGTGATGAAAGGGCCACTGTCATGCTGAGACAGTGAAGCGTCTGAAATGAGCAAGTTAAGGTGAACACCAGTCCTTTCTCCTCGGGATCAGATCCCTTTTTTTTTTTTCTATCCTCCTCGAGGCATTCCACGGCATTCTGCTGCTTTCACAGCGGCCGCTCGCCTGTCCATCACCCTGACCTGAGAGAGGAGAATTCAATTCAAGCTGGCGTCCATACTTTGCCTCCCCTCCTTCTCTCCACTCTCTCTCTCTCTCTCTCTCTCTCTCTCCCTCCTCTTTCCATTTCCCTCTCTATGGTCGGCATAGCAACAGGCGTCAGGCTCGTCAGAGATGGCACTGTGGTCTGTTTCTCTGACTCCCTCTCCCTGTGTCTCTCTTTTCTGCCTCCCTAACTCTGTATTTGCCAGCAGTCGGTGCTGAGGACCAGTGTTTCAACAGGTGTAACATGTATTAACAAGTTCTGATGATAAAATCAGGAGGTGAAGCAGTTTTTAAGGCTGTTAGAAAATAGCGCCTGCAAACTGTTTTTTGTTTTTTTTTTCAAACCAGTCTGAAATTTAAACAAAGTATTGACAATGGTGTGCCATTAGGAGCATACAGGCTAAAGCAGCACACCGCTCCCCCTAATGGCCAGTATGAATCTCGCCCGTCTGGTGTCATGTTAGAAGTCCACAAGTATAATCCTAAATGTTTCATCACAAATCCCTCTGGGTGGGCTCTAAATCTTTCATGTAGATGGATTTCACATCTTACAACCTTAGACATTTATCTACCTGCCAGCCTGCCTGTCTGTCTGCCTGTCTGTCTGTCTGTCTGTGAGCCCGGCCCCGGTGTTGAGACTCAGATGGTGACTAGTGACTTTGTAAAAAACAGAAACAAAACGTTTAAAAAAATAAAAATTTAAAAAATTAAAAAAAAAAAAGAGAAAGAAAAAAGTTGTTGTGTTAGCATGAGTGGCCTCCCTCATGTGCTGTGTGTGGTGTGCCATTGTGTGTGAAGATGTGTGTGTGTCCTCAGGTCGTTTGTCAGGTTTTAAAAACACCCATCCCTATCCCTGCGACACCCCCAACCCCCACCCTACCCCCCCCACACACACACTCCTCTGCTACAGTATTATGTAGCTCCAACCCAGCCCTCCCTCCTCACTCTCACTCTCTCTCTCTCTCTCTCTCTCCCTGTCTGATAAGAGGCCTGTGTTATGAGGACAGTTGGTATTAGTATTTTGCACTCTGCTCGCTGATCTTAATGCACTTACAAGCATGGCAGTCGCACTCCAGTCCCACGCAGGCTTTGATTGTGCTCCAGGTCTGCAGCCTGTTTCCCATCATCCACTCCCAGTGTATCTGCTGAAGCTCACTGAAAGGACAGGTGGCACACACACACACACACACACACATATATAGAAACACACACTCATGTAGAGGTCCCCCCTCATTTTCAGCTTGCCAGTCCCTGTCCAGGCCAACTTCTCCTGGGTGGCAGCTAAAATCAAAGCATTCATCCATCCTTGACTGTGGGAAGTAAAATATGGAGCAGGGCGGAGTGGACTTGGCTGGAGTGTGACCGCCACGCTGGTGTGGGGAGTGACTGTGTCCTGTCAGCCTCTGGTTAGTGTTCTGTTCTAATCTGCTGGGCTCCCTTTGTGAACCTGTGGACGGTGCTTCTGTTCCGAGTGCCATGTGAGAAACAAACGCTTCAGTGAAAAAAAAAAATGAAAAAAAGGATGTTTTACTTAATATGTTATTTTAATTTACCTTTATATTTTTGTTTGTTTGTTTGTTTTTGTTTTTTTTTTTTTTTGTTATCCAAGGGTTTAAAGTTCAAAGCTCATACTCTTTATGTGGGGACCTGCCAACCTGCACTCCTTTTAAATGTGACAAAGTCTTTCTGTTGGTCTGAACCATGTGTGCCAAATTGTATGTATATTCCTCTGTCAATGCTTTGAATATTAACAGTGCATAAAAAATATGAAGAAAATTCTGTTTTTTGGATGCATTTCCGTCAACCTTGAAGAAAAAATGGAAATACAAAAGAGTTGTGTCAGATTTGTATCCCAAATGCTCATGGGTGCTGACAGAATTTTTGCTGCAGTTTACAAAAGGTTTAACACAATTTGTAGTTTTTGATTGGTTGGAGTCTTTCTCAAGCGAAGGCCTGCACTGTGCCTCTCTCCTTGCACACAGCTTACCTCAGTCCGAGGCGCCTCCCTCCATCTTTATGTCCTTTTCACTGTGTTTTACCAGCTCTTACATCATGACGACCACAACAGGTTGATTCCTCCTACTTGTTTACATCATAATATCAGTATCACAGTGAGAAGGAACTGGATAAGGTGCATTTAAGGTTCAAAACTCCACCAAAAGACATATAGATTCACAGAAATTACAAAATTCTTCCAAATCCAAATCTCCATGGTATCCCTCTCTATGGATTTCTGTTTCTTTCAGTTTGTTTCCAAATGGCTTGTATAGCAAGCGAGGGAGCAGATGTTTTTGCACAGCTGTTGCAGGGATGCTAATACTGTAACGCAGCTGTGTAAGACCCCAGCTTATTGGCTGATCATAGCTCAGCCCTGGCCTGCCCCAGACACAACATTTCCGCTTTACAGCTGATCTCAGTTCACTCAAGGATTATTAGAGTCGTTCCTCTTTTCCTGTGCTGCATCCGCAGAGCGCCTTGGCCGGTGCTACAGTCGCAGTCCAGCAGCAGCAGCAGCAGCAGCAGCAGCAGCCAGCCAGCCAGCCAGCCAAAACCCCCTCTCCTTCTCCCTCCATTCACATCCATTGCAAATAAAACCCTGCTCTGACATCTGGAATTTGAAATTGCATGCATTCATCTGCATGTGGAAAACGGATTATAATTTTTTTTTTTCTTTCAACATTTTCCACTTGGTTCTTCAGAGCTAAGATGCCTTTGAGATGAACTCAATCAGTGGGGCGGGTGTTTCATGTCTGGGGGTTGGGGTTCGACTGGATCTGTTGGTTAAACTCAAGCCCACCCCCTCTCTACTTTGGCCTGCTGCCTGAGAGCTTTTCCACCATGGTGAAGCTGCAATGTATGTCATCTTGAAATGGTTTCCCAGTCATTCCAGACACTTATGCAAGAGTACTTAGCAACTCAGAGATATGCGGGAGAAAAACAGTGTTTCAAACTAAAAGTACACAAAGTGGTAATTTTCTGAACAGTTGCAGTTTTAGATTTGATTTTACTAATCAACACTCGTAGTTTTAGGTCTGAAAAACACACTAAGACAATGAGTGTAGTATTTCCAATAGTTACTCTTCTGTCTGTCTTGGCTTGTGTAGCTGAAGTCCCTCACAGGCACCCACCGTTCAGCTTTGAGGTGAATTTCTTTCTCTTTTATATGGTTTCTCAGGTCATTCCAAACAGCGTTTTTCGTCATGTAAGAAACCACTTCATTTTGCATTCAATAACAAACACAACATCACTCCGTTTCATTGAGTTCACTGCACAAACTGTCACACCAATTTTCCTTCACGCCATCAATGTTTGATGTAAGCTTTAGTATTGCGAGTCAAAAGGAGAGGTTCTGTCAGTGGGTCATTTCCAGATACAGAGCCACTGTCTTCACTCATCCACACTCAGAACCCAACTCAGAACCCAAAACAGCCACATCTGCCTGCAGCTATTGTTTCCTTAGCAGTCATTTTAAAGGTTTTTTGCAATGCAGCCACATCACAGCAAACATTGCAGAGATGCTAAGAAAGTACAACCTGGCTGGGCTTGTCGTGTACAGTACTAGGATGCATGTTTAGTCGACCAGATAATAAGGCATGTGTGTATGTACAGCTCACCGTCTCTTTCCACGTTAGTTTAGTAGTCATGTAGCGGCGTGGTGTCAGGGAGTGAGAATGCCCTTCCAGTCGTATCAAGTTGCCAGCTGAAGCCAATCCACTGCCCCCCCTGTGCCACCTGACTCCCTGTCCTCACCTTCAGCATGGGCTCTCTCATGGCCAGCTGGTGCTTTCATGATACACCTTAACCTATCTCTGGGAATGCTTCAGAAACTCACTTCACATCCATCCCGCTACACATCTCCTGTTAGAGTTCAGTCACCACTGGTAATTTTCTACAAGGCATACCCAACAGGTTGATTTCTAAGCTAGCACTCCTCTCCTCTGTCCTTCCTTGTGTTGTTTTCTTCCTGGTTGCAAACACTCTTCTCGTCTCGACTTTGTTTTTTAAACCCTTTGAATTGATGCTGCTTCTGTGCTTGACTCTGGGTTTACTGCGTGGTGCCATGTTGTCCACATGGCCTCTAGAGCTTGTAACGCTTCAGTGTGTAATGTTACCATATGCCTTACATGTTTTCCAGGACTAATAAAAAAAGCATAACAAAAAAACATCAGATGTGCTTTTTTATTTCTGTGCCCATTCTGAAAAAACTCGAGAGATTTTTACAAACTCATATTTTACAAATATCTTCTTCCTGTTTCCTTACTTTTCTTAAAACCAAAACAGGACCGTACAAAATCTATATCTATACAGTAATATGCACACAATACTGTACAAAAAACATCTTTACAAAACAAGCTGTTTTCAGGAATGTTATTGAAATAATGAAGATGTGATGGTTGGTCTCATTTGTCACAAATGAAAAATTATAACTCGTCTGTCTATCTAAAAGAAAGCAACGGTGAGGCAGGTTATAAAATTTTTAAAAATCCAAAATAGCTGCAATTAGAACTATCTCTATTATGTAAAAAAAAAAGATCTACATTTCTATATACATCATCAAACATCACAAATTAATTAAGAGTATAAAAGTAGATGAGAACTTTTGTATATTCTTAAGATTTGGTTGGTGGCTCTTGGATCCCATGGGAGGTCAAGACCTGAGACAAGCGACTCAAGTAAGTGGAATCTGGGTAACCGTTCCTGAGAGAGACAAAAAGAAGACCGCTCATCTCAGATATACATGGCCTAGTGTATGTGACCTTCAATCTTGCAGCTCTGGTAGATATTCCCACTGGCATCACTCACCCTGATTTGCCTCCCTGTAGGCTGGTCTTGTGTGGGATGCAGTCCCAGGTGACCTTGGCCCCTGCCTCTTTGCCTGTCACTGTGAAGGTGAGTCCCTGCCTGAAGGCTTTCTCCAACCTGGGCAGGAGATTCCTCGTCATCTCGCAGTCAGGGAGGAAGGCTTCAAACTGTCCTCCTTTAAATGGTTTTCCTGGAGATGGGTGATCTATCTGGTAGGACAGTAAGCAAAGAACACAGTCATAAACAAAGCCTCTAGATATTACCACACATAAGCACAAAGTAAAGTCCTATTATTGACACAGCATCAACCTGCACAGAGGATCAGAATTTACACTCTGTTGTACTATTGACGACTTTTGACAATAAACAAGCACGTGCTGACTGGTGCTTGCAGATCACAGCGGAGCAAGAAACCCATGGAGGACGAGAACTGTAACTATCATTTCTGCCACATTATAAAAAAACAAACTCTATGAAGGGTGTTAGGTGAAGCTAAATGCGTCTTCACATCCCGTAGGGGTCAAATACAACACAAGGTAAATTCAAACATATATTTTATAAAATAAGAGTCACATTGAGCTTTAATAAGCCCATATTTAACTTCTGTGTAATAAAGAGGCTGTGCAGAATGTTATTACCTTCCGTGAAGTGGTAAAGCAGTCAAATCGAACAAACCTATATCATTTGTTGTCTCAACCAAGATGAAATCGGCACAGTAGGCACCTCAGTATATTTTGCTAATGGCCTCTAGTAGATACAACAGTTCTCATTGACAATATATTCAAAGTATGCCACTCACCCCTTGGATGCCATCAGGAATGTTGTAAGTGATCTTGACAGCAGATTCCCTCTTGTGACCAGGTACCCTGATGTCTAGTTTAGAGTATCTCATTTTGCCCCGGAAACCCGGGGGAGTCGGAGCTGTCTCGTAACAATTTTTGCAGTGGACGTGCACGGTGTCCAGGCATTTTGAGCACATGGAGATCCCACACTTGGTTGTCGTCACTGACGTCCCATTGTCCCCACACACACAGAGGCAGCCCAGGTTTCCCTGACCTAACCTGGACTCCTCTGGGATATCCTGGATCTCTCCTTGTCTTTGCTGTACACTCTGCTTTTCGGTTGAATGCATGGTTCTCTCTTTCTTATGAAGGGCTGTGGCTTCATCAGTACGGGCTGTTGTTGACCCGACACCATTCACACATGTCACATTTCTATTATTTCCTGCTGTAGAGTGGTTGACAAGTGTCTCAATTTTCAATCCATCCATCTCCACTGTACTTATAATTTTCACTTTCTCCTTAATGACAGGCTCTTTCCTCACTAATGGCTGGCTAACTGATCCGTTCACAAGCTCTGCCTCACAAAAGTCACTCATCTGGCTTGTTCTCCTTTCCTGTCCACCAGCTGTCCCGTCGCCTTTGCCTGTTTGGCTCTCTAGCCTCCCCTGAGGATTACTGTTACAGTGTAGACCAGTGCTTTGCTCCTCATTCATTTGTGAAGAAGTGGACGGATTCCAGTTGGAGGTAGAGGGGCTAGAGATGACCTGTTGTTCAGGTATTTGGGCCAAATCTCCAGAAAACACCTCCTGCAGTGTAGCACATACCTTAGAACACAACTGTTTTGGACCAAGAAGAAATAAGCTCTTCTTTAAAATCTGGATAGTAACCTTCTTGAAGCGGCTACGGACTTCAGCACAACAAGCCTGTAAAGTTTCATCAGCTGGATCAGTAACACCCAGTGCTGACAAGTGCAGCTCCTGCACAGAGAAGTCTACACAAACCGAGTCAACCAGATTCTGTAGACCTTGCTGACATGAACTTACTTTGGACGAGTTCGCCCCTCTTATGGTGACAGTAAGATCACCACTGCTTTCTGGGCGGCCCTCTTTCATCTGGACATCAGAAGTCAGGTCGTCCACTCGGGTGCTGTAGGCTTCTTTTATGTGCTGCCACATCACCAAGGAAACTGTTATCTCTGCATTACAGACTTCCCGCTTGTCCCTCACTGTTTGGGTACTGAAGCTGGAAGAACTGCCCCTGGCTCTGGCTGTGGACTTGCTGGAGTCGTCGTGACTTTTCTGACTCATAACCTGAGCCTTCTGCTGAGGTGTTCCTGAGAAACTATTGGCTCGCCTCAAGGTGGATCCAGACCCTGCAGGTGGAAGTGTAGTACTTCCTGACAAACTGGACTGAGCAGTGCTGAGGGGGGATGTTAAACTCTTTGGTCGAGTATCCATTAAATTTGAAGTCAACAGGGTTTTATTCTGCGTAGAGGTAAATGAATGCAAAGCATCTCCACCTTTAAACAAGATATCCTCTCCGGTGTTTTGGGATTCTGCTCTGGGGAATCTTTCACCAGAAGTCCCTGTTGTTTCTGACAGGACGTCATGCCCCAACATTGGCCCAGGGCGCGTTTGTCTACTGGGAGATGAGAGCCCTCGTAAAGTGAAGTCAGTTGGTCGACTACCTAAAGCAGACAGCCCTGTATCCTTAAACCGAGCTGCTAGTTTATACCTTTTGGCTCCATCAGTTCTCCTCTCCTCATCCCCTGACCTCAGCAGCTGATCTATCCTATCATCCAGAGACCCTTCAGTGGTGTACCTAGTGAAGGGGACTCTCACCTCATCAGTAGGAGTTAATGAACTTGAATCATATGAAGGATATCTACGAAGACTGGCTACATCCTCTTTTTTATCCCTCACTTTGTCTTGGTCCAGGAGAAGGAATTGCTTTGCTTCAGACACGTCACTACTGCTCCCAATAATATAAATATTTCTGTCATCCTCACTCAGAAGAAGCTTAGGAAGTCTGACATTTAAGTTCTCTCTCGCCCTTTGCAGTCCTCCCCTGGGGGACAGGATACACTTCGGGAGCTGAGCTCGACGGATCTTGGTCTCATTCTCTTGGTAAAGCCCACTTATTGCCTTTTTTGCCAACACCAGGCGCTCTTGCTCTTGACCACCCTCTGCCTCTCCTGTTGTAACCTGCAGATACAGAGTAGTCAACCCCTGGTTTGTCATATCCACCACCCCAACACCATACTGACTAAGGATATGCTGGTATTCTTTCCCACAGTGTTTCTGCAGATACTGGAACATGTCTGCATCCACAATAAGTGAGAAGTCCTCCTCTGATGTGGTAAGATGCCCAGGAAACTGCAGATCTGCACCCTCTGTCTGGCCAGTATCTTCCCAGTTATAACCACTTGGTGTGAGGTCTCTATATGAGCTTGAGTTGTACTCATCGGACGGCCTGCTAAGGTGGACTTTCTTGCTTTGTTCTCTTTGCTTATTGGGTTTTCTGCTCTGATCTTCTGACTCCTGAGTATGAGACTTCTTTGTTGTCTGAACAGACCTGGAGCCACTAGGCGCAGGTTGCCCCGACTCTTTGTTTTCCTCTGATTGTGGGCACCCAGGATGGCCAAGCAATTGAGCCAAGGCAGCCTGAACTTTGGAGTAGGCGCCACACAATGTACAGAATTCCTCTGCATCGTGGTTTATCTGGACGTCAGGGTGGGTCGTATGAAGGCTCTTCAACGCCAATACTCCCCCGGGAAGCAGGCTGTAGGCGACAGTCGCTGACAAATTTAAGATGACCTAGGATTATGAAAAAAGTGAGACAACAGACATTAATGGATGTTACTGTATATTCAATACCTGTTCCAATATTTTTCAATAATCTAGTTAAATATACCTTGTCTGGGTCCAGGCGTTCGTGATGCTCAGTTACAACGAGTTCATACTTCTTCCCATCCACTTCCAGAATGTGCTTGCTCTGTTGAATAACTCTCTGTGCCACTGTGTGAGAGGGGTCAGCAGAGGGAAATCAATCTCAGTCTGCAAAGCATCCTGACTAAGCGCTTTCACCATTGGCCACTCCATTGACTTGCATGCCAACAGTCCAGCTCGGGTAAATCACCGGTGACAGCCCATACAGTGTGATACCTTACTATTACCTTGCAAATGATTGCAACAAGATTTTGGAGTCTTTAGAGTGAAAGTTAATGAAGCATTTTATGTTGTACCATGAGACCTGTGTGTAAATGTAGTTAATATAGTCTATTCAATTCAATTCAGCTGAAAGGGGCTTTATTAGAATGGGAAGCCAATACTTACATCGCCAAAGCAAGGGTGAAATAAAAACAACAAAGGGAAAATGTCTCTGTAGTAGAACTAATTAATTATTCAGACCCCCCCCCAAAAAAAAAAAAACCCACCCACACTTCATATGCACAGACATGCACACACCCTGACCCTACCAACCTGCACTGTCCTCAAAGGTGATGAGGGCCGAAAAGGGTGTCGCCTTGACAATAGTGGCAAAGTCTATTTCCCCTCCTCCATTCTTGACCCTCAGGAAGTGGATAATTAGCTTGTCTTTCAGTCTGTCTTCCTCAATGTCTGTAGGCAGACCACTCACCCTCACCATTCTGCCCCGCTCTGCCATCTGCTGGGAGAAACACAATCACCGCTGTGAAGGAGAAACTCTCAGAGTGACAGGAGCAAGACAGCGACACGGGAATGTCATGAGTCTGTAGAAATGGTGAGCGTGGACATCAACATGATGGTGACAAAAAGTCAAAGCACAATGCCTCTTTAAGAAGCTGTTAATGTTAGTATCAGGCAGCCATGCAAAGACCAGACCCCACCCTTGCAAATAGGAAGGGAGACATATTTGATAATAGAACACCCTCTATTGGGGGTTTCTATGACACTACATCAACATACTCAAAAATTTCCATTTCAGTTGCCATCATCAATTACTTTTTATTGAGATTATGAACAAATCATTGTCAGTCTCAAATTCACTCAGGTGTCTTCTCCAGTTCCTCTGAAGTTGAGTTATTTAAAAGAGTGACAGAATAAGACAATGGCAGGCTTTGATAGCTGACATTTGATTTAATGCGCTAAACTATACTGAGATATTTAATCTGTATTGCGGAAGAAAACGCGTTGCCCTCTTTTAATGTAAATCCCCTTGTGTAATTTGGAGAGAAATGTGAAAATGGAAAATAATATGCACAGATTGTGACAGATGATGAAGTTAACGCCCCTTCTTCTTCCTTCCCACCTACAGTTTGCAGCTATTTTGATGGCAACAAATTGACAAAGAATAAACAGCTGTAAAAGCAGCAGTTTTGTTGACTAGATGTTGCTTTACCCCCACTCACGACAGGTATTTGTAATCATATCAGCTAATGTTAAATTGTAAACTCTTCTAGTCAAATCTGCAACCAACCTGCAAGATATGCGAAAAATGTCGAAAGTTCACTTCTACAGGATGTCACAAAAATGTATCTAGACGCGAGAGGGAAAGCCACATTCGCAGAGCTGAGTGTCAAGGAAGTGGAAAAATCAAACACATCTAAACTGACAATCTGCCTATCGTACTATCGACGGATCGTGTGTTTGAACCTGACGCTGTTACTGTGTGTTTTATATAATCTCTCAGATTTGTAATCGGTACTGACCTTACAAGTGTTTCACGGCGGTTTCTCTCTATCTTTCAAAGACCGTAACACTTTACAAGCCACGGAGGAAAAGTGAAACTACCAACTATTGTGTGATTCATCGTGTCAGCGCGAGGGGGCGACCGTGTGCCGTCCTACTGCGTATCCTACTATACAGAGTTTCTTCAGCCTATACAAAGTACTGTACTCGGGGACTTCCATTTTATGTTAGGATACTTTATATTTACACTTTCTCACATTTCAGAGCGAAATGTTGTACTATTTATTTCACCAAATTTACTTGACTCCTTACTTTGCATCTTCTTAATTCAAAATATAGATCAACTAATAAGTTATGATATAGGCCTATTATCATAGAAAGCTACCTTACAGTATATAAAGCACTGGAATCTAGACATGAATACACTATCACTAATTATAATCCTGTAAGTAATTAATATTTCTACTTTTGGTTCTCTGAATTTTGATGCTCCTTTTTTTTTTTTTTTTACTTATAACAGAGTAATTTTATTATGTGGTATTGCCACTTTCACTTAGGTAAGAGTGAAAGCTAACCTGGAGAATGACAGATCTGAACTAATTTTGCCTAATAAATGCAGTATGTGTGTATATCTGTGGTCTGTCAGCCTGAATGTGACAGGCAGGCTTATCAATCCAACCAAAAATACAAAAGGTCATACAATTCTCTAATTTACTTCATAGTGAGACAGATTTAATCAGTATCTGGTATTGCATTTTTCATAGTAACATATTGCTCTTTTCTGTGGGTATGGTGATTTCTTCACACACTAAACTGCAATGATAGTGCTCTCTGACGTGGTGGAATGTAACCAAGTACATTTAAAATTTTTCATGATACTTTATACATTTCAGGGAGAAATATTGTAGCCTTCTTTACCCCACTGCATTTATTTGATAGCTTTAGTTACTAGTTACTTAGTTACTAGTTACTTTGCATATCAACACAATAATTTATTAGTTGCATATCAACTAATAAATTATTGTGTATTATCGTAGATTAAGCCACCCTGCAGTGTAAAGTAGTAAAAATTTGTCCCACCTTTATCAGCAGTAACTACACATCATCATTCTGAATAATGAGTACTTTTACTTTTGATGAATTTTTATGCTAAATAAATAAATAAAGTTAAATAAAGTTTTGAATGAAGTAAAATATGGCTCTCTGTCATTTCACAGGTCATATAGCAGGGATATAATATCAGCCAAAAGGTAGAACAAAATATGGGGCAGAAAGTATGAATTTCAAGCTGAAATGAAACTTGCACCCTCACTTTGTTCACAAAGTGTGAGTGCAAAACTTTATTTTGAATGCCTACAGTAGACTGCTCTATACTGAATGGGTTATGTGATATGATATTGTACCGATTTATTCATTCAACCTATTAATTCTTAACATTATGTGAGGTCCACCGTGACTCTAACAACAGTAGGTGGCAGTAATGCGCCATTACAGTGAATGCTTGCAACTCAAACCTGCCGTAGAAGAAGAGGACTGTTTTTTGTCCAATCAGAGGCTGCATTGCTTCATCCAGGGAGCATGCGCAGTGGGACAGGTATTTCATGTGTTGTACGTCGTGTCCGGTGGAGGTCATAGACATCTGAGAGAAACCGAGGTGAGTTATGACACTCATTGAAAATACTTACTTGCATCGTTAAAAACGTTTGTATAGCAGTAATTACAAAGCGAGTTGGAGACGTTATTTGTTTGTGTTATCCCTAGATAACGTTATATCATTCACGCGTGTGGAGTAAGCTATCAGGGAGAGGTAACATGGTACGCATGTTACCTCGGCGTGCTATTTGAACTCGGCCGACACGAGCTTTTTTTGACGTTATAATATATAGTACAATTTTTATGAGTAGTAATTTAATAGTCATAAACTAGAAGCTACAGAGCTCTGTCAAGTAAGCTTCACTTGTCAGCTGCCTGTGTTCACAACTAGATGGTGAGGCAATGCTAACTACTGAGCTAACACCCTCAGCCTTGGCATCACTCAACTCAAGGCCAAAGCCAACTGTTATTGGAAAGAGGGGGTTTAACCTGGCTTGACAAAGACAAATGCCTAAATGGTTTACAATGCGTAGGAGTAGTTTTACCAACGTGTACTAAAAGTTTCAACCTCTTGTCTCCGCTTCATCGCCTGCAGGTTGCTGTCATGGCCAAGCTATTTGAGTCGATTGGGAAGTTGGGGCTGGCCCTCGCCGTCGGTGGAGGTGTTGTGAACTCTGCCCTGTTTAATGGTGAGTGCTGGTCAGTTGGACACCTTACATATCAATTAAGCAACCAATTAATTGCTTCAAATATTTTCAAAGCAAAAAAATACCCTTTCTGCATTCGCAAATATAAGGATTTTCTTCTTTTCTTTGTCTTTCACCATTGTGCTGAAACAATTTGTCGATTTAATGATTGACAAAAATAATTTACAATCAAGTTGATTTTTTTTTTTTTTTTCATTCGTCATTTTTCGAGCTAAAAAGTTGAAACACTGTTAAATAATTTATAATTCCAGAGAGGATTTGTTGTTTTTCTTTGTCATAAATCACAATAAACTGAATTCCTCTGGGTTTTGGAGTGTTGCACTAATAAAATATATGAGGAAACCTTCAGTTCTGTGAAGTTGAAATGGGCTAGTTTTGACAATTGTTAGATATTTCATAGACCAAATGACTGATTAATCCGACAACAAATAAGAATCTTCACATTAATTCACAATGAAAATAAATGTTGGTTGCAGCCCTGTTGAATGGTAAACTATATAACTTGTGTTAGTCAAAACAAGCACTCAGAGGATGTCACCTTGATGTTGTGTTTTTGTTTTTTGTTTTTTTTTGGGGGGGGGGGGGTGGATCAAGAAAATAATTGTCAGATTAATGAATAATGAAAATAGTATTAAGAGGCAGCAATACACATAACTCATTATTGATCACTCTTCAAGCATAATTGTGGACATTTCGTACTTGGGCCTTTTTATCTAAATATTGTAGTGATTTTGGATGTCCTTCCCATCAACAGCATTCAGTCAAGAAAGTCTGGGTGATCATGACGAGTTTAATACAAAACACAAGCAAATAATGATTTGATAACACATAAGAATAAAGAGAACATGTTGTAAATCTGGAAATGCCCCAAGACCAACACAACATAAGTTTCTGGGAGACACTACGACGTGTCCTTATGTTGCATTTATGTGGTCAAATTTATAGTTTGATTGATAATTGATAATAAACCTGATAGCAGCCATGTAGCACCAGGTAGCTCTTCAGCAATATATGATTTCAAAAGTTCTTTATAAGACATTTGACAGTTGCAGAGCTATAAATTATAAAAATGTGTATGCTGTATACACAAAACTTTTGACAGAGAGAATAATTATCCATCTTTCCACAGTTGATGCAGGGCACCGGGCTGTGATATTTGACAGGTTCAGAGGAGTGCAGGATGCTGTTGTCGGTGAAGGTACCCACTTCCTCATTCCCTGGGTTCAGAAGCCTGTCATCTTTGATTGCCGCTCCCGACCACGCAACGTGCCTGTCATCACAGGCAGTAAAGGTACATTAACAAACTACTGAACTTGCTCTGCCATCTTCTGGTTTAGCATATACACGTTCTGTGTCTCTGGCTTTATTGGTTGTTTGAGGATTGTTTTACTGTAGACTAATGTGTGCAGTATGAGTTACTTGTGAACCATACAACCCACAGATCTGCAGAATGTGAACATCACATTGCGTATCCTCTTCCGGCCGGTGACCACCCAGCTGCCACGCATCTTCACCAGTATTGGTGAGGACTATGATGAGAGGGTGCTACCCTCCATCACCACAGAGGTCTTAAAGGCTGTAGTGGTGAGTGTCAGTCAAAAAGAGAAAAAACAAATAAATAGATGAAAGTTTTATTTTGTTGAGAATGAGCAGCTAAATAGAATCATAAACTGCTGTGTTTGTTTTTTCTTTTCTCACAGGCTCGGTTTGATGCTGGTGAGCTCATTACCCAGAGAGAGCTTGTGTCTCGGCAGGTCAGCGAGGACCTTACTGAAAGAGCCTCCACCTTCGGCCTCATCTTGGATGACGTGTCACTGGTATGAAGCTGCTGGCAAATTTTGCAGTGGTGTTCATTTTATATTTATGGGGAAACAATTGTATTGTGAATTTTAAGTGGGAGAAACAAATGTATTGTGTTCTTTCAGACGCATTTAACCTTTGGCAAGGAATTCACAGAGGCCGTTGAGATGAAGCAGGTGGCCCAGCAAGAGGCTGAGAGGGCCCGTTTTGTTGTAGAAAAGGTATTTTTAATGTACAAATCAACCCTGTTATCCCTATACTACTTGAACATTTAAAACTGTGTATGCGGTCTCTATTGTGAAAAGATTAATCTACTTTTTATCATTGTAGGCAGAGCAACAGAAGCAGGCTGCCATCATCTCAGCAGAGGGAGACTCTCAAGCTGCCTTGCTCATCGCCAACTCCCTGATGGAGGCTGGCGATGGTTTGGTAGAGCTACGTAAGCTGGAGGCAGCTGAAGACATCGCCTTCCAGCTCTCACGCTCCCGCAACGTCACTTACCTGCCCCCAGGACAGGGCACTCTGCTCCAGTTGCCCCAGTGATGACATCTCACCCCATGTCCACTCCTACTCATGTTGTCTCCAGCTGTTACATGGGCCATGGAATGGGTGGTTGGAGGATTCAATAAAGGACTCTCAACTTCACACGCACATTCCTCCCACTCTTTCTCTAACCAACTCTGGACTGGGCTCTGCTGATAGCAGCATGGTGGGGAGACAAAGTAAGAGGTCTGAGATGGATGCATTTATGAAGTCAACCCATGTGTAAGGAAGTGGAGAGGGGTAAATCACTCCCTCTGTGGTAACCTATATATGTAGTACTTTGTTTTGAGAAGAATTAACAATGCAGTAAATTCTCTAAAGATTTGTCTTTACTACATTGTTTCAGACTGAGAGCACTGCATGTGTGGAAAGCAACTGATTGCGACTGATTTTTACATAAAGTGAAAACAGCGTGATTCCTTCAAAAGCTGATAGATTGTCAACAATAAAAGCTATTACTGTGTCATTGTTGTGCTGGAAAGTTTCATCAAATTGTATAACTACATGCAATCCAAGGAAAGGCTCTACTTTGGATTCACACTGTAAGACATGAATGATTAGAGATGGTTTATTCATTTGAATTAAAGTCTCTGTGTTCTGACTTGCTAGATGGATAAAATTTCTGAAATACTTCTCAGCTCTTGAGCAAATTATGTTCAAACATGATATTGCCACCCCCAGTTAATTGGAATGTGCCTGTTCAGAAAATATATAATGATTCTTCATTCTCTGTTGTTGTCGCTGTGTCTTTAGTTTGTGTGGAGACAGTATAAGGCCCGTATTTGAGAAATGGCTCAACTAAAAAATAAAACTGTCTTTCTACCTCCCAGTGGTCACACTTGTTGTTCAAGGCCACGAGTTGTACAGCATTTCCTATTGAGTGTAATCATAGTTGTCACCACATGAGGGTGCTTCATAATTGCATCCTCTTTGTGATTAAAATAGCAGAGAAGCAGTCAGTTGTGCTGTTCACTGTTGCATCCGTAACAACTGCTCCATTGTGACATTTGAAAATTGGATAAAAGTTTATCTGTCACTGGTAGCTTTGACAGAGTGAAAGTTTGGCTGGGAAGAAATGAGAAGCTTTTAAAACTTTTCAGATATATAGTTCAAAATGAAATCAAGTCATATTTATGAAACTAATTTTAGAAGAAGTTATGTCAGATGTCTTATATCCATCAATTTTTAAACCCTTTTCCTCTGCATTGTTGTGGATGGTTATTTTTTTAATCTTATAATTTGGTCACTTTCTGTAAGGTCTCCACAGAAACAAAAAGGGGAAATGCACAAAAATTTAGCCTCCTTTTAATGGTATATGACCATCTTTGAATTAACCTCCGACAGGTTACCAGGGCAAAAAATTGTTTCTGGGCCACTATTGACCCCCACATGGCAAAACTGAACATTAGAGTTGAAATAAACAGTTAATTAATTGATTAGATGATTGACATACACTTAAATGTGAGCAGTTTTGATTGTTGATTGATTGTTTTAATCAATTTTTAAGGAAAAATGCCAAAAATTCCCTGGGGCCAGCTTCTGAAATCTGAATATTTGGTAGTTTCACAGTTTCAACACTTGGGTATTTGACTGTTGGTCATATGTTCACTTGGACTTCAGGGAATAATGATGGGCAATTCTAACTATTTTTTGGCTTTTTATACATTGAGCAATCAATTTATCATCAAAGAATAATAATGGTAATGGTAATAATGTCAGCTGTATTGATAATGAAAAAATATTTTTGATTGCATTTTTAATACTTCCATGATGTAATGATACTACCATGTGTTAATTACTTGACACACAAAAAATGGAGGCAATTTGATAAAACACAACTTTACAACAAATGAGCACAGTATAAACTAAAACAGTTAAGTCCTAAAACCAAATTTTGACCCAGTCCCAAGTCCCTCCACAAGATGAAGGAGCTATCAGTTGATACAGTTGTAGCTACTTAAAGTGGTATACACATTTTTAACAAGTTTGCGATTAATCAAATAGTTTAGACTTAAATTATATGGGGTAAACTTGGGGGCCCCGAGTAGTTGCCCACTTGGTAACCCAGCTTTGAATGTGACAGCCCAATTGTAAATGAAGATGGGCCCCTTTCTACGTTGATGGACGTGGACTCAGGTTTAGTTTGTTTGAAAACTCTGCCCAACATCAAGAATTGTTTAAAATCGTTTGAAAACACACACACACAACATCAAACTCATAATATTAAAGAGTTGATAATAAAAATAGAATAAATTAATTAGACTTTCAGGATTTGCCTTTGAGAGGATAAACGGTCCTCAGGGTCTGCTCATTATTATTTAATCAATCAGTGATTTCAGCCCAGCGTGCGCGCGCGCCGTGCCCTGTCTGGTTTGGAGTGGAGACCCAGACACGCCGCCGCGCGCCTGCTCAGACAGCGGCCTGAATGCCTGGGATGAGCGCGGGACGGCGGTGGTACGCGCGAGAGCTTGGCCGGGCCACGTAGCGGGGCTGAGGACGCACCGGCGCAGGTACCTCCGCAGCCCGCAACTCACATTAACAAATAATCTCCCACATTTTTGCACAAAGAAGACCACTGGCATTTATAAATGCACATCCGCGAATGTAGAGGGGGGGCGAGCGAGAGAAGTGCGCGTGCAACCCTGAATCTGTGCAACTCTGATTGCACGGACGCAAGAGGGAGGTCGCTCTTGACGGAGGTAAGCCAGCAAACCGACAACAAAAATGTTGCCATATAACTTAAATTTATGCACTTACGTGTATGACAAGCATGGCAGCCGCTGGGAGAAGCACACACGGGTCACCGGTAACCAGTGGCCGAAGCTACGGTGAGAAATGTCCGTTAGCGGAGCTAGCAGTGACTTTGTGACAGTGTCGAGTTGAGTGGGTTTGTCAGAAACGTTACAGCAGTCTGGGTTTTGTTAGGAAAGCAGTGCTTTTCATTTTTTGCGCGACAAGAAAGATACGTTGATAACAAAGCGTGACATCGGCTTTTCATCTCGCTTCATGTGAGTCCTATTACTGTCACACTTCCCCATGAAAGTGCAGTATCGAAATTAAGTGTAACGTTAATGCTAAATATCCGACGTTGACGCTAGCTTTAAGCTAACTAGCCCCAATCTGGGCGGTTTTGGGTTAAAAAAAAAAGTGAAAGTCCTATCTGTTGTTAGCTCATGCATGTCAGCAATAGTAGCCTTTGGATGGTATATCTTATGCAAGGTAATATGCTTGTTATTCCGGCTGAGTAGCCTTAACTGCACTAGAATATCTACAGACTGCAGCTTGAGCTAATGTAGCCAAGTTAGCTTGTCATGTGTGTGTGCAGGTTAGTACCTATGGATGCTAGCTAGCTAAGTAGCCTAAGTTGGCCAGGCCTGCACAGTGTTACTGCTGTTCGGTGTACAATGTTGCCTTTTTGTTTTAACCCTTTCTTCGCTTCATATAAACTGCATTGTGAACTCCAACTCCTATACCTGAAAAGATTTCCCCCTGCAAGATGTAGCACTATAAAACCAGAATGTAGCTGCTGCACCATATCTCGTTGTACTCCCCAAAATTATGTATTATGTTGGTTTCGCGCTGTGTAACATCGATTGCCAACAGTGGAAGGCTTGTTGGACCCAGTGCTTCCGTTTTTAATTCAGTCATTTTTCAGTATTGTAATACAACAGGCATAAGCTTTTAAACAAGTCATGTTGAATATTCCCACGTTATCTTTCCATTTTCAGAATGCATATATCACAGTATTAAACATTAGTGGATTCTGTCTCCTGCCAGGCTTTATAGTGTCTCTCCTTGTGTGGTGATGAGAATAAAGAATACTATGGAAAGGGAGAGCTTAAGGTGGCTGAGATTATAACCCTCCCACTCTTCTATCATATCTCAGACCAAAAACACTAGGCACTGCTCTATGACCCGATTATGGGCTTGAGGGCCAAATACCTATGGAGGCATGGAGCACCCCTGCAGTGCACCACACAGTGAGCTGGTTAAGGTCTTATGAGTTTGGACAGAGTGAGGAATGTGAACCCTCACACGGTCCGCTACAAGCTGCAAAAGGGAAAGCTCATTAAAGTCTAGACTTGAGAGGGAGCATGGATTTAAGGAGCACTGCTGCATAATAAGAGGTAAACGTGACACATTTTGACTGCCTCAGATGTCTCATCTGCTTTACTGTCACAGTTCAGCCATAAGCACTTGCGAACACTTGCACCATTTAGTGCTCTTGGTTTAAGTGTTATATAGTGCCTTTGCAGTAACACTTCCACCCTGTGTCATTCAAATTTTAAGCCACAGTAGCATCTATCCGGTATATGACTGGCTTTGTGGCTTACCCTATATGAAATGAGTTTTGGTTTCTCATCACATCTCTGAAACATAATCAAGAAGGGTTTAAATTAGTTATTGTTGAATAAACTTTGGTTTCTGGGCAAGTTTTGCTGAACATGTTATTATTTGGATTCCTGAAATGGAGCTGTCAGAGAGACATTCATTGATGCAGTTTTAGTTTTTTCATCAGTGTGCAGAGTTCATCTTTAAAAGCTATCCAAACTAAAAAGAAAAAAAAGGGCAGTCAAAAATGATCATCATTCCAATAGGTTTGACATCCTGATCTGACAAAGGTGATTGTTTTTGACTTACTACCATTGATATTGAAGTGTGCGCTGTACTTGATTCCCACATCAAAGGGTTGCATTATTTCACTATGAGTGAAACTCTTAAAGTGACTCATCGTTGATAATGATAAGAGAGTGGAAGGATTTTACTCAATATCAGTTACATAACACACTGGGTGTTTGTTTATTTGCACGTGTGTTTTTTGTGACAACTTTCAGCAGTGAATATAGTACTTTTAATTAATTTTATATTGTGTTTGGAAAATTAAATACATTCTTAAAAATCAGCTGTAGTACATCTTTTCAAGTCCATAAATATTTATTTAACAGGCATGAGTTTAAAAGAGAATGAAAGCAGCTGATTGCACTTTTAAGTCAAGTTCAGGCAGTGGGTTCTCATGCAATTTATATTCCTCTGTCATCCAGAAGTAGGATAATCTATTAGGCTTTGTGTCTAAGACAGCCATGTGAGTTGAGTTGCTCTGTCAGTGCAGAGCTTGCCCTCCCCTTGTGGTCTTAATGCTCTCAGAGCTGCTGTCCAATTCTCAGAAAGGATCAGAGTCAGCATGCACAAGAAGACAGGTGTGTCTCGTATGTGTGAGTAGTCAAATTCTGCATAAATGGCTTTCACTTGCAAAACTGGTAGAACAGATTGGTATATGTTTGGTTTTAATATAAACCTAACAAACACAGTACAGTTCAATTTACACATGCCTTCATTCTTGCATGCTTTTTATTAGTCTACCTAAATAAAGTGACAGGAGGAACAAGACAATCAATTTTAGGATTTACCAACACAGATTATAGCAGTTAATTTGAATCAGTTTGACCAGAATTTAAATTCAGATTGAATATTGAGATACACAGTGTCTTTAAAAGAGCAGACAGAGCATCTTTAAAAAATGGATCAATGAACAAAGTTGAAACAATGATAAAAATGTAAAATACTTGTAAATCTCCTTTTTTTGATTTCAACAATAGATCTGTCTGCTTTGGAATTATTCTGGTTTTATTACAGATTATTCTGAGCAAGTGCAGCTTCTGTTCATTTTGAATTTGAGCTGGAATTGAACTCTAAATAATAAAGAAGTGGTAAGGACTGTAATAAATGTAAGAGAAAGAGAATTATTTTTGTGGCTCAATTGTGAAAAATACTCATGATCACAGTTGATGAAATAATCAGGGTTATCATTTTTGCATAGCTCTATGCTCATAGCTATCCCATCCTTTACACACACATTTGCTCCTTTTCCTGGCAATCTGGCAAAGCATGCATGTTAACCATGACTGAAAATCAAAGATTAGAAATAAGTAGTCCTCATGTTTGAATATGAAAGTCTCTCGTGGCAAATTTTTTATTTATTTATTTATTTTGTGCACGGTGCAGCATCAGTTGCTAAAAGAAATAAAGCATAAGATGTTCGTGAAGCCACAAGAGAGGGTGTTTGTCATCTCTAGGAGGGGAAACTTGTTTTTTTGTTTCTTGCTTAGGGAGGTTTTCTAGTGAACCAACCGCCCTGGTGCACACTCATTATGGGGAGTAGGGCGTGAGGTTGTTTGAGGTCTTTCAACTGTAAGCCAGGGACACCCCAACATCTATGTACACCAAGGTCAGGAACCAACAAAGAAAGTAAGTATAAAAGTAAGGAGTCCACAAGAAAATAGATTTGTTTTTAATACTTTCATTTTCATCTTTAACTTGCAAACATGATATTACTGTAGGTTCCAAACTGTGCAGTGCTTATGCTTCATTGAAAGGTTGAAATACAGTTTCCTGTGGTTATATTTGCAATACAAGCTCCTGAGCTGTGGTTACACTATGCTCTCTATAACAGTCAATGGGAGGTATGCGCACATCAGTGTGTGTTGTTTTAAACTAAAGACAATCTCGTTTTTAATCATTGGTTTGCTATCGAGTTTATTGTGAAGGAATAAAAATTCAGATGATGTACAGTGATTGCATCTATGTTTACATATAGTCCATTGCAATTGATATTGAGCTATTAACAAGCTTTTCAAGTTTTTTTGCTCTGAGGATCATAAAATCTTTTATCTGATCATCTTGAATAAAATATTTTACATCTTTTCCACAGTGGGGAAAAGTTGTGCCTTGCATTTCCATTGTTGTAACAATCAGAGTGAGGTGTTTCACTTGTGGTCTGGAAATATTTAGACTGCTGATTTTCTGAAGTTGAATCCTCTCGCATTCATGTGTAAAGGCTGTGGTTTCAACTCCTACTCACAATACTGAAACATTTGTGGGCAAATGTGGTGCTGCTCAGTGCTGAAATCTTGACAATATGGCTGTAGTTTCAGTTCACAGACTCTCTAGTGACAATAGACAGGAGAAGAAAACCTTTTTCTAAACTCGTATATATTTTTACCTGTTTCTCTCTCTTATCTTACAGGTAATGCACTGTAAATGGCTCTTCAAGCAAGACACAGTAGTCCCTATAGCAGTTCCATGTCAGGCATTCAGCTTGTCTTTACCTGCTCTGCAATTTGAAGACACTGGCGCCCTGCAGAGCATCAGTCTTCAGAGAAACTGAATCTGGAACCTGCCTACACCTCACGTAATAACTGGAGTGGAATTTAGCTTCAAATGTTCAGCATCAAAGACAAGGAGCCTTTGATTTTTCCAGTCTGATTTTTAAGCATATGAAACAAAACTTGGAAGAGATTGTATGTCTTTCCAACAGCATTTCCTACCTTGGACAGCATGGATGCTCTCTTTGAATCAGGTTGACTGTCTCTCACCTCATCCCCTCCTTCCTGTCTCCTCAGTAGAAGGAAGGCGGGGGGTTGGTGTGGCATCCCCTGCCCCTCCTTGTAGAATACGCTAGTCTAACCAGGCACCATATCAGTAATTCTTCTCCATTGCCTTGTGGACCTACCAACTCCATCCCTCTATTCCCTCTCCCTCTTCATGAAATCCTGCCAGAGCCTCAAGGAAGAGGTTTCCGTCCCTAGCCTTGGCGGGATGTCACAGGAGGAAGGACGCAGGGCGCCAGTGTCCCAGTCCTATTTTCATTCCCCTAACCCAGATCTGGACCTGACAGGCAAGCTTTACAAGAGGGAGGTTGGTGGCAAGCCTTATTCTGTGTTAGTGGACAATAAAATGGCAGCCAAGACATCCATGGGAGATCAGAACATTGGTCAGTTGCCCACACAACATGTGACTCCACAGCAACATCAGCAGTATTTCAGAGAGGGAGGAACAGGAAAGGAGGTGGGGATGCAGGGGTCCCAGGCTGGAAACAATGGCACCTCTGACGAAACTGAAGATGATGATGAAGATGAGGAAGAAGAGGATGAGGATGGTGAAGAGGAGGGTTTCAAGCGTGAGCAGATCATTGTTGAGGTTAACCTGAACAACCAAACTCTTCATGTATCCAAGGGTGACAACAAAACTGGAACCACAGCAGATGACTCTGAGAGAGCTGGCAGCGATGAGGAGGAGGAAGAAGAGGAGGAGGAGGAGGAGGAGGAGGATAGCCCTGATGAAGAAGAGGAGGAAGACGACGAAGATGAGATTGAAAGCCGAAGAACGAGGTCAAAGAGGGCCCGTCAGGGTGCCAGTAGCTCAACAGCCCCCAGCCAGCCGCGGAGGAAAAGCCTCAGAACAGCTCTGAGCACTTCCACTGCTGGAATGACCACCAGGGGGAGACGGAAGCGAATTGAGCCTCCAAAGAGCATGCGCAGATCAGCCAGGTCAGCCCCATCGTCTGCTGGTTCCACGACCACAAATACAGGAGGGAAAGCAGAGGTGGAGGAGAAGGAGATGCTGGCATGTGAAAAGTGCCCTCGAGTGTTCAACACACGCTGGTACCTGGAGAAGCACATGAATGTTACACACAGGCGAATGCAGATTTGTGACAAGTGTGGCAAAAAGTTTGTCCTGGAGAGTGAGCTGGCGTTACACCAGCAGACTGACTGTGAGAAGAACATCCAGGTAAAGCAAACCCCTCCTGTCTCATACCATACCTCTGTAATTCCTCTAGCAAATGTTATTCTTAATGGAAGGGCAGCGTGTTTTCAGGGTTTACCATAGTGTTAGATACTAAGTTTTAAGATGTAGATAAATTTAGCACCTACTATGTAGATTTATTGGTTGTTTTCATGCATTAACCTGATGTTTAAGTGGACTATTTTGTCCACACATGCAGAGTACAGTCAACATTTGAAACATTGCTGTTGTAATTCCTGTTACACATAGTGTGAGGTAGTTAGTTTTGTTTTGTCTCTCGGCAGTTAAATGCCCACACCCTCTGAAACTGCAAACATCTAGAAAGATGTTTTCTCATATGAACTCCAGACAATGTCCAGAGGATCAGGTGTGGACATTGTCCAGAGTTGCCCTTTCACTCATGTAGCACACAGCAGGTGTGCGACCATGTCAGACGCGTTCTCACCTACTGAAAATACTCCATCTGGTTTAGGCGATGCCTGGGTAGAGCGTGCAGAAGGCAGGTTAGAAATGACATCATCATATCTACTCGCTCGCTGTTATTCTCTGGACAATGACCGGTTTTATACACACATCAGCTCAATCGGACATTACACAGACTTTGTATTTGGGAGCTGGCGGGGTAAAATCTGTTTCATGACTGATTCGGACATTTGCATTCTGACATTCAGCTCCTCTGGGTAATGTCCGGATAAGTTCAGGGTTGCATGTGTGAAAGCACTAGAAAAGTCATCAGCTGCCATTGAAGACATTTCTGAAATGTAGCTCCAATATGGTTTCACTTCTCTAAAACTGAAAAAGTTGATTTGGCATATTAATACTCAAGGGTACTGTGTTTTGAATTGCTTAATTTAGCCCTCTGTTTTGCTAGGTTTGATTTGCATCCTTAGTTACTTTGTGATGACAATATTGTCAGCTTACCTCAGCTGGCTAAAGTAGTTGAAACTGTGAAGCTCTGAAGATACAAGTTTTTTAATGATTAGTTGATTTTTATAAGGGAAATATTTACTGATGCAGAACCTGATAATACACAGGGTTAGGGTTATTCTGCCTTGTAGGCAACACACAAATGAAATGCTTCGTGCATGTAATCTTCAGTGAAGTCTTGTCAAGCAAATCAAATGCATTGACACACAGACTTGCAAATATGACATTAATGCAGTGTCCATAATAACCAACTGCATAGCTGTTCATCCATTTCAACTGTAATGCACCAAAACATATATAATATATAATAATTATATAAATAATTATTTGAATAGAGATCACTTGTATTGAATCAAAGTGTTAAAAGTGACTGTCAACTGGTTTGTCAATTTCGTGGTCAAAATAATATTAAGATAAAAGTAAAACCAAACAGAAAACCAATTAAGAACAGTTTAAATCTGTGTTAAATAGGTTGACTTCATCAACTAAACGTCTCAGTGATAAACGTACTAGTGAGGCTCCCAACAGGCCTGTGGCAGCTGTGGCTCTTCAGGGTTCATAGCTGAGATGAAGGACGATGTGCACACAACTGTTTCCCCTGGTGCTTCACCAGTTTTATGGAAGAGGAAAAGAGAGACACTGTTGGAGAAAAATCATATGATATCTTGGCCAACGTTTGCTGCAAGGCAAGTAGGAGATTCTAAAATTTGAAGAAGTCTCTTTGATCTGATGAGACCACAATGAAGTTACTATTTTTCAATCACCACACTGATTCCTGAATTGATATTTTTATTATTCGCACTGGGCTAGTAGCAACAGCGCAGGAGCTAGCTGGTTTGCCTGGTAGCATCAGCATGTGAACTAGAGAGTTGTTTGTTGGAATGGCAGCCATAGGTCGCTGGTTTCCCTCTCAGTAAATAAATTGTCATGTTTAACTGTGCAGCTGGCTGGTAAGAGTTTAACTTCGCTAACTGCTAACTGTTGTTTTCCGAACATATGTTGACTGGAAGCTTCAGCTGGAGGCTTCCACTTTGATTCATTTCATTATAACAGTACTTCATTTAACTTCATTTAACTTACCTATAATACTACTTTATCTAATTTTATTGTAATAGTAGTTTATCTAACTTAATTATAACAGTTCTTAACTAACAGGTAGAAGACTAATTTATTTGTCTATTGTCTACTGACCTCTTAAGTGGTTTTCATGTTGACAAATTTTTCATTAGCATGGCTTTAAGACAGAGCCAAGGGGTTTATAGCTACAATGCTTCTGCTGAAATAAAACTTAGACTCACTGACATGTGATTTGCATTGTTTTGACTCCTGATATACATAAGCTGAGTCTGAGCTCAATCACTTTTCAAAAAGAGAATAAGAATCCGCGAGTCAATCAGCAGCTGAGGATAGACAAGAAATCCACTGTAGACCAGACCATCTCATTTTGCTGGGGCCTTCATGGTTTTCGGAGGCCACATCTTCATAGACCTTATCCTCTGAAGGATGTGACCCCGGAATTGGGACACAGCTATATTCTCTAGAAGTGTATTGTCTAGTGTTTAAGTGAACAAAAATAAAAAATAAAAACTTCAATCATAATACTTCTAGAATGGTGATACTTAAAAATCACAATACATATATAATCAGCTTACAAGTGTGATGGAATCAAATTGGGAGATGAGCACATTGTCACAGCCTTATCAAAAAAATGTGATAAATGTGACTAAATTCATGTACTTAATAAATAACTGTAGGCCTTATTGTCCCTGCCTCATTCTGTGATCAGTATGGCTGTGGAAAATGTATCAAAGGGCATTTTTTGTAGTATTAAAGTTCTGTAATTTAATCTAGAATCACAGCAACAACCAAATTTGCATTGATTAAATCTTTATATTTAGTTTTTGTTTCTTTTCCTACCAGCATCTATGCTGCCTGCTCTTATTGACTGTCATCAGAGGATATCCAGGGATTTCAGAAAATTAAATCCATGCTGGATTTATCCAGGAGAGGGAGCTGGAGTACCAGGAAACTATTTAAGCAAATGGGAACCAACTAAAGAACCCTAAGGTTTAGTTTATCATGATGCCTATTAGCAACAATAAACTTAGTCTTTCTTTCTGCTTTTATGTGTTCTTCAGTGTGTCTCCTGCAACAAGTCTTTCAAGAAGCTGTGGTCACTGCATGAGCACATCAAGATTGTGCATGGCTATGCAGAAAAGAAGTTCTCATGTGAAATCTGTGAGAAAAAATTCTACACTATGGCTCACGTCCGTAAACACATGGTTGGTAAGTGATAGCCTTTTTTTACGGTTCCTATTGTGCTTCACCACCTTAATATCCCATACTACAACTATGAGCCACCACACAGCTTAATGAACCACAAAAAAGTTTTATATTAATATTTTTCATCCTGTATTTTGTGACTTTACATTTACCATCATCTCCTTTTTAAATGTGCTTATGTGGCATCAGATAAATTTTCTATAATTTTATGTGGATAGAGTCAGAGGTTATTGTTCTTCAAGCACAGCCATTTTGAAACCTTGATAAAACCATATCAGGCCTACTCAGTTGTTTCAGTGTTGTTTTCCTCTTTTTTCTCAAACCCAGCTCACACTAAGGACATGCCGTTCACCTGTGAGACATGTGGGAAGTCATTTAAACGCAGCATGTCTTTAAAAGTTCACTCACTCCAGCATTCTGGAGAGAAACCCTTCCGTTGTGAGGTAAGATGCACACACTGTGGTCTGGTTCAGACATGACATCCTGTGTTTAGAGAAATCAAGATTGGGCTGAGCTCTGATGGAGACTGATTTCAGTTTGCAGCAGGCTTCAAAATGTGACATAACTGCATCTAGAGTGACCATCTGATTGTATCTGTTAAAACTAAGGCTAGTGCCCCACAGCCAAAATACAGATTTGTACTAGGCCATACAGCTGGAGAACATGATTACCTCACCTTAGATGTGGACTACAAACGTTCTTTCTGAGACAAAACGGCTAAAACAGCAATTGGGAGGTTTGTTGTACTGTTTGCAAATTGTCCTTCAGTGTGTGCACGGATGCATTTGTGTCACACTCTGCTACACAGTTTAAATATAGTACATAACATCCCTGGCTTAAGTCAGATACAGACTGTCTTGTATTTGTTTTTATTTTATTATTGCAAGTAATAATAATATTAATGATAATGAACTTGATTTGTATAGCACCTTTCACACAATAAATGCAGTACAAAGTGCTTTTAAAACAAATTACATCCAGGGCACCAAGTACATCACATGAAAAGACATGCACTTAACATTAAAACATTAATATAAAATGAGATGGAATAATAATGAAACAATAACATGATAAAATAAATGAAAAATTAAAATAAAGTTAAAAATTGATTACATAGAATGCATAAAATCGGTAACACACCAGTAGTTATAACGGCATTCAAAAGAAGTGCTGAGCAGTACAGAGGTACATAGCAAGGTGCCAAATTTCAAAGCTACTTAAATTGTACTTCGTGTGTGAATTGGTGCACTAAAGCCCCTTTTCCACTGGTCAAAAATCCCACAAACATCTGGCTTTCCTCTGCAATTGAAAAGGGTTCAATCAGCATTCACACCTGGGTCAAATGACTCTGCAGTAGATGCAGGTATTTATCTGCTCTGATCGGCATTGATGTAAACACAAACCTGGGTGAACATGCTAATTTTCACCCCCCTTTCCTGCTGTAACGTCTTTTAGAGCACAGACAGTGTAGACAGACGCATCACCTTTCCAGCAGTGCTGTTAAACCAGAAGTACCACAGCTACACTGTGCTCAGAGATGAAAGAGTGAACGCAGCCCTGAACGTCACTAGCAGCTCACTCATCCCCCCCTGCATCTTTGTCTATGCTCCTTGCACTTGTGTGTCCTCAGTCCAAACAGAGAGACAAAAACTCGACTGGCAGTGGAAGAAGGGTCAATCGTCTTTTATTAGCGGGTTTGGCCGCATTTAAAAAAAACAAAAAAAAACACTTATACCCACTAATTTTGGTGGAAAGGGGGAATGATAGGAATTCTAGAGCAGAATGCGGCTTGCTTGTCTTTTTGTTCTATCACCCTTTCACATCCTGCTGCTGTTGAAATGTGTGTTTCCTTGTAAAGGTCATTCACATAACATAGAAGACACATGACTCAGCCTTGGACCACAACAGTTCCCAGCCAGACACACTGTTTTCTAAGCAGCCCAAATTCCACGCTTGAATGAGTCTTTCTCCCCACGGTCATGGGTTCATTTACTTGCCTGATCAAAACCCCCTATGTTAGAACCTATATAATGTTTAAATTCTGGAGTGTTGGTAATTATTAGATATTGTTTGTCATAAACACACACACACACCTAAAAGTCACAGTCTTTCTTCCTTGTCCTTTGTAACATATTTATTTTGAACTGAATTCAGTACTCAGCAAGTGATTGGCTGTCTTGAGTGGAGTGACTGAATGTTACAGTTTTGAAGAATTTGCCCTTATGTGCCGTAAAATGAGCCTCAAAGTAGTTTTTACTCATTAGTTTGAGCAGATGTGCCATGTGGTTTGTGAACAACCCAAAATAGTCAGTTTAATTCAGTTGATGTTTTTTGGTGGGGGGGTACAGAGAAGTTTAAGTCAAGCCATGTCAAATATTAGCAAACCACACAAACACGATGTTCACCAATAAACTGGAACATAATATAAATGTAGAACTAAATGTTTTTGGAGCTTTGACTGGCCTCTTTCAAGGATGTTATTCAGTCACATTGTTCATCAAGGTTCCTTTCTGCTCAGCGGAGTTAGTAACAGTTGATAATCATAACCGTATCCTGACTCATTGATTCAGAGGAAGGTGACAGATGGGGGTGCTTTACTCCCACCCGAGGCCTGTCCAACCACTTGAATGGAGCATGTGTGTATGGGTGGAGCTGCTCTAATTAAATGTTTGAAGTCCTCCTACACTACAATTATATGCTTATTAAGGGTGTATGTAATGTATAGACCATCATTTTCCTCAGTGCTCTTACAGAGCAGTGCCATATGGAATCTGCTAGATTTTTTTTCACTACATTTATTTAGCCAGGTTGTTCCATTGAGGTTGTGAATATCTCATTTTAGTTAACACCTGACCAAGAAAGCCTCATAATTCAAATAGTAGTGTTTGTGTGGTCACATGCAGACAAATAATTGCATTCATTAACCTCATTTCTTATGTACACATGTATCCTGGGCTGGGCTTCCTCATATGCAAAATGGTTAAATCCACTTGTTAAGTCTGACTACAACTGAATTGTCTCAATGAAATGCAGATAAAAATCTTCCACACTTTCCTGCCTAACCTGACGATAACAAATAACCTGCTTTCTTTTGTGCATGTTATGTAGTCTATGTATGTACAGTAGTCACATAACAGCTGTGTACACAGTACTGTTAAGATCACATAACATGTATATGTGCACTTTTGAATGCTCAAAGGAAACAGGAATAGACTTAATATTGTTACTCTCTTAAACTGCTAATGGTTGTTTTCAAGTAAGAAGAGTATGTGAAAGATCTTGAGGCTAATTCAAAGTTTTGATTTGTGTGTCTGTGTGAGTGTTTTTGTGTGCATGGCCTGTGCACTGACCTGCTGTGTGCATGTTATCTGAATGCTTCTGTTGTCTCTGCTATAGAACTGTGACGAGCGGTTCCAGTACAAGTACCAGCTGCGCTCTCACATGAGCATTCACATCGGACACAAGCAGTTCATGTGCCAATGGTGTGGCAAAGACTTCAACATGAAACAGTATTTTGATGAGCACATGAAAACACACACAGGTGAGAAGTTTGGCTGTGAGTTGTAAGTCAATCTATATGCTTACATAGACCAATTGTGCCATTGTATTTTGGTCTGTTGTTATTATTCATCCCAAAAACATCATCAGGAACCTTTTTATGAAGTGAGAACCTAACCTGCCTTTTCACTATAGGCATGTACTTTCCACTTTTAAAGCCCTTTTGACTTAATAAGCTTTTCCACAAATCTGGGAACCTTTGCAGGAACTCAACCAGTTTAGCGACTTAAAGCACCTCTGTTTAAATTTAGTTACTGGGCCATAACAAGTTCCTGTTCCAGAGACAGTTGTTTCCAGTGGCCCAGGAGCTATCCAGTAAATAACCAGTCAAAGAATGACACAACTTGTATACAGGATTCATTCAGATTGCAAGCAAACTACTGGTTGTGGCTAGTTTCAATATTATACTTGGGAATGGAATTTCTTGTGATGTTATTGACATTTAAAGTTATACAGCAAACTTTCCAACCAGTCTGACAGGGATTGGGATGACGGAAAGTGAGGGAATAAGGAAAAACTCACAAGAACAGCGTTTTACGAAGTGTGGTTTAAAGTAGCTAAAATCAGAAAAATACTATTTTGGAGAGAGATGTCTCGCCTCTCTGGTGTTCTCAGTCTTCCCTTATATCTTTGCACATCTCCTTTCCAACATCTATTTAAATATCACTCGGTAGAGAAACAGTAAATTACAGTGAACAGCAAGATAACTCTTCTGCAAAAATGCAAAAGCTACGTTTCATAAAGCAATTATTTATTTTTAAACTTTGCTCGATATACACAGTACATCAGATAGAAATAAAGACATGAATGCAAAAAGTGCCTAAAAGACTTGTTACTAATGTAGGTCCTGAGTCTCTGTCAGTTTACGTAAAAACACAACATATTTCTTTGTTGTCAGATGTTTTTTTTTTTTGTTTGTTTTTTTTTTTCTGTTATAAATCTAAATACAGACAGTCTGCAATTCTGAAATGAAAACTAACAAACGAGTGTGTTCCTGAGATCCGTCAGTCAGCCAGCCAGCCAGCTAGTCTCCATGTCCTCTCTAAAAAAGGAAAGACACGGGATGTTGCCAAGATGAACATTATAGTGGTAAGAGCAAAGAGACTGCCCAGTTGTTGTAATGAGAGGGACATTTCACATCAAAGAACAGTCTTGCATATATTGCGGCTCATAATGACTACCCAGACATACTGTATTACATCCCTCTGATTTTCTGTCCCTGCTACTTTGCTATTTCTAAGACCAAACCGTGCAATGAAGCCTGTACGTCCTTCACTGTTTTTCTCAAGCTGTGCCTGTTGTGGGTGGACACACTGCTCTCCATTGGCCCTCAGTTATATTTGTGATGTGTAATTACACTACCCTCTCCTCTGCCTGCCACTGGAAACCAATTTAGCCTCCTGCAGGAGGAGACACACCCAACCATGCCCTGTAATAGGCAGCACACATATTAAACACCCAAAGTTGTGTTCACGGCACCGATTTTTCATGAAATCTTGAGAGTGAGTGTAATGTAACAGTTACAGAAGACTATCACATCAGCTGTCACCTTTTGATATTAGTTGGTTTGGAGGAGCTTCACACATAACATGCCAGAATAAGGCACATAGAGAGCACTTCAGCAGCCTGTTAATAGATGGCTGTGTGGGTGGTAGCAGGCACATTCAGTGGCTCCATGGAGGGAGGTTAATGAGAGTGGCATTCCAACTGAGCTGCTGTTGTTCACTTTCACATCTCCTCTCCTCAAAGTGTGAATGGTAATAGCTTCCTGCGGAGTGGGTGGGTTGACAGCAAAGACTCTCAATTCAAGATGGCAACTTATTAGCATTTTTAAAGTAGAGCTGCTGCTCTCTGTAGAGGAAAAAATGGGGAAAAGTTAACTTTGTCATTTGGAGAGCTTTAATGAGTTGATTATTTTAAATTTTGAAATCATCTCATTTGACAGCAAATGATTTGAGTCGGATGCATCATATTTTCTCTGTAAAGCTTTTTGTGAACGGATACAGTGTCTGTCTCCCTCATATGTTGATATCTCGTTTTCTGAATCTGTGCAGGAGAGAAGCCTTTCATTTGTGAGATCTGTGGAAAGAGCTTCACCAGCCGGCCCAACATGAAGCGCCACCGGCGCACCCACACAGGGGAGAAGCCCTATCCCTGCGAGGTGTGCGGACAGCGCTTCCGCTTCTCCAACATGCTCAAAGCACACAAAGAGAAGTGTTTCCGGGTCACCAGCCCTGTAGTTCTGCAGACCAGCGGCCCACCTGTGCCTGTCCGCATCTTTGCCAACACCTTCTCCTCCTCTTCTTCCACCTCTGGCCCCGGCCCCTCAGCTGCCACCCCGGCCACCACCTCAGCATCCCTGGGCCTCAGCCCGACAGGAGGGCCCATGCCTCCGCGGGGCCCTGTGGGACACACATTCTCCCATGTGCAGCTCCACTCAACCCCTTCTCACCATCATCCCCACCCCCCAACAACCCAACAACACCTCTCAAACACACCCCAACATGCCCCACCTCACCCCCACCACCTGGCCGTGCCCCCAGTCTCTCACCTGCCCCCACCCCCTGCCCTTTTTAAGAGTGAGCCCCTAAACCACTGTGGGCACGAAGACAGCAGCTACCTGCACCACATGGCCCCCCCTGACAAGGGTCCTGGAGCCCCACAGCACCACTGAACTATGCTCCAGCACTGCAGGCCCACACCAAACCACGCCTTGTTCCTCTTCTTCACATAGTCCTGCCTCAGTCTCTCAGTTGCAAGGCCCCTAATACAAGGGTACTCCTCTCAAACAGATATAAATAAGTCAAGCTGAACATGCACACCTGTGTATGTGTGAAAGACTCAGACTGAAACACCCTCAGTGCACACGTTATTTAAGTAAGGAACCTACTTAAAAACCCCGATCAACTGACAAAGATTTTTCATTGTTTAGAATTTTTTTTTCATGAACATTTTCTTGGGAAATCTACAGAAATTATTTCTGTGTGAGTTCTCTCTCTGTACATTGATGGGTGTAAAGTATCTCCTTTTCATCATAAGCTGCTGATGGAATTCATCATATGTATTACCTGGGCTACATGGATCCTAAAAGATCAGTGTGTCATTGAACTTTCGTCTTTATGTCGAGTTGACTTACGGTTGCACATCGGTCCGGACGTTTGCTTTCTGTGCAGGTCCTCCCCATAGCAATACTCAACCTTTCGTCCGCATTGTACTGCAGAGCCTCAGGCCCCACAGGAATGTGTAATGAATGTTGTAACTGGTTCTACCTGAGTCTTTCTCTGTACTAAGGTTGAGGCTTTCTGTCAGAGGGGAAACAGCAGTAGTGCAAGATGCAGTGCCATAGGTTACAGTAAGAAGGGGGGAGGGGGGATTTTTGTAAAGGACATCGGAAAAAAAAGTTTTGTAAATGGTTAGTTGAATCTAGACGTAGTCTGAGATTCATATGGTTAAATGGTGCTTTCCATTCCAGTACATAAAATATTTCTTAATTTTGCTTTTCCATTTTATTTTCAGAAGTGTAATATTACAAATTAACAATGTATTGTGTCATATAGAACATGTCTTGCCGGCCTGGCTTTTCTACAATGGATTTGAGGTTTGACCAGACTATTTTGTGAACAAGAAACTCAATTTATGCAGGACATGCCCTGGGCACACGCAGCCTCACACTTACTCAAGCACACGCAAAAGACAAAGACCATATGGTCACTGATTTACTTACTGTGATCAGTGCAACCTCAGCTTTTCAGTACTGTTGGTCAACAGATGCTTTTAGATAGCAGATGACTGTCAAATACTGCCACTGTGAGGGGCCAGACACATGGCCCCATCAGGATTTACCCCACCTCCCTTCGCTGCTGTTGAAACGATACGGGTTACCATGTTAAAGGTCATTTGACACACAGTATACACACTTGGGACCTTTTTCATCACAGGTCTTAACAGACAATTATGCATATTCCTCTCAGTCTATATTCCACGGTTTGATGTGGGGCGTTTCTGGTTTATTTTTGACTTTTCAACATACTGACACACTTTGATCCACAAAGGCAAAGGCGTCGAAACCTGATGAATGTTGCCTACGCAGAATGATGGCTGCTGAGTCATTCGTGTTTTTTATGTTCTCTGATAATTTGCTCAGTTCTAAGCTAATGAATGGGTCTGTAGTGTAGGTATACTGTTTCTAGCACGTTAGGAAATGTCAGGATAAAATCCAGTGGTCATACAGTTCTGAATACTCGGAATTCTCTGTATAGATAGGCGTAACGTGAAAAAGTCAGCGCAAAAAAGTACATTTGTTAATGTAATAGCCAATGGTGTGAATGTTATTTGTTGAAAAGAAGCAGAAATGGTTGGCAAGTATTTGGCACGAATTTGGGTTGCTTGGTTGTTACCCCTTCACTAAGTATGATGGTGTATTGAGGAGGAACATTGAGCTGTGAGTGTGAGTGTGTGTGCGTGTGTGTGCGCGTGTGTGTGTGCGAGCATGCGTTAGTCTCTACCTGTCTGTCTGTCTGGTTGTCCCCAGTGCTCTTGTACCAAAAGCTGCTTTTACACAGTGTGCCCCAATATATGTGTACTTGGGGATAGCTGACATGGATAATAGCAGTAATTTAACATCTTTCTACCACTCTAATGGTATTCAGTCTGAAGTGGTTCAGCTCAGTAGTTAAGGATGTTCCTTCTTTGATTTGAGACCTGCGATTATCCTGCCATTTCTGTAGGTCTTACTACCGCTGCATTATTTGCTTATCATGCTGTCCCCTCAGTTTCACTGCTGCTCTTCAGCATTTCGCAGTATGGATCTTTGTCTTGTAATTTTTTTTTTTTTTTTTTTTTTTTTTTAAAAAAGCCTTTTTCATTTGTGTGTATTCTCTGCACTTTACTGCTGCGTGGGTGAGGCGCAGGGAAGGGAGGGACTGACAATGCATTGTGGAACAGAGTGCAGTTGTGGCTGCATGGGAAAGGGTGGAGGTGATTACTCTGAGTGGATGTTTTTAGGCAAGGAAAGGAGGAGAATCCTGGATGGAGGCGGTTAGTGTGGAAGGGACCATAGCAAACGAAGGACATTTCTTTAAGTATGTGCTTGAAGTTCATTTCCTGTTGTTTTTTTTTTTTTTTTTTTTTGTTTTTTTAAAAAGAAATGCCCTTTTGCTCCATTATGGACCTCCCTTCAAAGTGAAAGCGATGTTCCTTTTGCTTTGGCAACTTTACACTAGCCCCTCCAAGCTACGTCTGAAATACATTCTTCTGTTATGTTTGTTCATGGAGTCTGTCTCTCTGCCATGTCCTGTTATGTCTTTCAGTTTGCCGAATGATTCTCCTCCTCCTTTCTTTGTTATATAGAATGCACTTTCTACTAAAAATCTTGGCTAGTTAAGAAAAAATAACATTGTATATTCTTTAAAAGATGTTTTAAAAAAAAAATCAATATACTTTTTCCCCTTTGTATTTTTAACCACTTAATGTAGCATTGCGTATTTTATTATTGTATCTGGTACAAAATGTGCAGCTTTATAATGTCCTGGTTTGTCCTTTTTTTTGTATGTTATCTGGAGATTGAGGAGAAGTGAAAAAGTTGGGCCTTTTTTGATAATGTACATTTAACTGACTGCTAACTTTGAGAAGTAAAAATGAGTAGCCATGATTATCACATATTTGTGTGTCTCTCTTTATCTTCAAACACTGCTGGTTCACTGGAAACAAGACAGGTAGTTGAATGTGAAACTGAGAAAAGTAAGGATTGTGCAGAGTGTGTTACTGATAGGTCAACAGGTTCAGTCTCAGGTAAGTTTCACAACAAGCTTTGCTGAAAAGCTTAAATTCCTACGGGCTGTTGCTGCTGCACTGGCTTGACTTGCTTGAGTGTGATTGTTTTACTATTTTAGGGTCACTGGGTTCTTGGCATAACACCTCTGACTGCCACCGGCTGCACGTGACACTGTAGGTCCAGCAACTGACCTGTTTGCTTGTCACTGCTTTTATCTGACAAGTGAAGTTTCAGGTCCTCTTTGCAACCACTTCCTGTTCTTTAGATGTGACAGCAAGACTTTTTAAATAGAGTTCGTGTTTGTTTTTGCAGATCACGTGAGGGTTCCTCACAGTAAGGTTTATAGTAGTCACAGTCTGTGACCGTGACCTTTTGTGACCTCAGCCGGCGATTCTCCAGTTAGGTAAAGTACAGGATAGTGTTGCTTTTTTAGTCTTCTTTCCTGGAGATCTCTTGTTCCAACTCAAACATCTTTATTAACACAGTGTTCCTCCTCTACAGCCACATTAAGACATTTACTGTTGCTTGAATACCTAAAATGTCGTGTGCTCTCTGTCACCATAGGTAGTTTTAGTGGCGCACAAATGAGTCACATAATCCTATAAGGTAGCAGAGCAGGCCGATGGGTAGAGAAAAGTGTTGAGTGACTCACTCATTGAAGGTGAGTGGGTGGTCAGGTACCGAGGCTCACTTCACGCGCAGAGGAGATAATAACACACCATCTGCACCATCTCCATTCCCATTTGGGTTTGAAAATAGTCAGCCACCCCAGCTGTTAGTCATTACGCCTTGCGGTGTAGAGGAGGGAGGACGCCGCGTCTGTCAGCAGGCAGATAAGGAGAGGAGGGCTTCACACCGTGTTTTTCAGGCGTGCGTTCGGTGCTCTGGAAGTTGCTGTGTGGGTCATTAATCGCAGTGTATTTGCAGGGTTTTATCTAGACAACTGTCTTCGCAGAGGAGCGATCAGCCAACATGAACTCCCTCGCTGTGGCGCTAATATTTCACTGTAGTTAACAAATGGAAACACCACATTGTTTCAGACTTGAAATGATTATTGCTTTTGACACACTTTTATAAATTTTATTTCCAATCAGCCTCTTGCAGCTTTATCCTCATTCCTCATGTCTCCCTTAGAAAAAGAGGTCAGAGGTCAGTAAGGCCACTGTTGATGAATCAGTGTTTTTCCACTGTTCTAATAGTCACCCAAATATAGACCATACTGTTAAACAAAGGCCTTTCACGAATAGTTCATAGACAGCAAATGGTCTGTCTGTTTGGAATAGCAGTTATTCAGATATTTACCTGTTGCCTACAGTTACTGCCATGCACTGTGACATCCCAGAAATCAGGCTCCAAACTGGGTTAACTCCAAAATTAAAAATACAAAATCTGCGGATTGGACCTTTTCTTATAGAGCTGTCACAACCAGTCATATTTATTCTCGCCTTTTGTAAACGCTCCGCTGGAAAACATGAGCGGCCTACATTAGATCAACTGTAGACGAGAAGCGAGAAGATCTGCGGAAATATTGAAGAAGCAGAATATTTACTGCACGTCCTGCTGTCTTTCTTTCTTTCTTTCTTTCTTTCCTGTCCTCCCATAGAAACCCCCACCCTCCTCCCCTCTGCTCTTGAGAGTGTCATGAACGCGCTCAGTAGGCTGCTATTAAATGGGCGGACTTGTACGCGCGGTCACGTCCACAGCTGCTCCGCTGGTTCTGGCTGTCACATAAAAGTGCACGTCCCGGCGGCCGAGCGGCGGAACTCTGTCTGTACTTTCTGCGAGACCGGATCGGAACAGAGGGACACTGTGGACCGGAACCAGCACCGGTGATACATTTATGCATTTCTTTTTTTAAAGACAAAATCTAATCTGCAGGATCTCAGCCTTTATCTACTGTATGCAGGCGCCCTGCCACTGTTGTTGATGTTGCTATGAGAAAGTAGTTGTTTACTTCTGAATTGTGCTCTAGCCTAAAAATAACTCAAAACGTGTCCTCTGAAGTTTAAAAGTGGACTTGAAATGTGTTTAACAGCAAGCTGAGCTATAGTAAAGTCATCTTTTACATTTTGACATTTTTGTACTTATGTCTTATTTTTTGTCTCAAATGGATTTCCTGAATAATCCTGTAGTAGTGTGACTCGGTAACCTACTTCTTGTAGCTGAACGAATTTGCCAGATTAATTAGATGATTATAAAGTTATTATAAGGGCTCTCGGCTATGAGGCTTTTTAAAGTAAAGCGGCTTCACTTTAAAGCTGTCTCCTGCAACTCGGCGTTCATTGTGTTTTTCTTCACACAGACCAGACACCGACAGAAAAAACACATCCTCACAGCTGGAAGGCGCCTGACTGGATCAGGGAAACACGTGAGGTCATTGCTGCAATCTTCGACAATCCAAACAAGGTTTGTAGGCAGAAGCCCGTGCAGCCTGCAAGGCATGCACACTGTCTTGTTTTTCATGTGAAATATAGTTGCTCTATTTGCTTGCTTGTAGTAGCATGCAGAGACCAATTCTGCCTATAATCATTTCACCCCACACCCCCTCCTCCTCCTCCTCCTCCTCCTCTTCGCTCCTTACCTTTATAAAAAAAATAAAAAAAAATTTTAAAGTCCCACAGTTGTTCAGAGACATGTGTTGGAGGATGCTGCCTCCTCTGGGCTGAAAATGCTGCTGGTTGGCTGCTTTGCTCTTTATAAGTCTTTACCTTTTAAATTTGTTATGCCTATTTCTTATCTTAAATCTGTATTTGGTTCTGTTTTGCCTCCACCCCACCCCCTTTCCTCCTCGTCTATTTATGCAATAATGTTTCCCAGAAAGCTCCTCGGTAGCCTCCACCTCACCGTGGTCTGCCTGGCGTGGGATGCTGGAGAGTGGGAGAGCGGGAGAGGAGATTTTATGCCACTTGGCAACAGTAAGAGTTGTGGCATAGTTAATCATGGGGGATTCAATCTTCAACTGCTGTTATGTCCCACCCCACCCCCCAGGAGAGGAGGAACCCCGCAGGTCCAAGCGCACAGAGATCATGGCCTCCCATTCATCTAACATCTCCTCCGACAAGCGCTTCCTCATCTTCTTTGACTTTGATGAGACCATCGTGGATGAAACCAGCGACGACATGGTGGTGCAGGCCGCCCCGGGTCAACACCTCCCGGAGTGGCTGAAGGACACCTACCAGCCCGGCCGCTACAACGAGTACATGCAGCGCGTCCTGGCCTACCTGGCGGAGCAAGGCGTCACCGAGAGCGACATACGCAGCATCATTGAGAAGATACCGGCCACCCCCGGCATGCTCACCCTCTTCCAGTTTCTCCGCACCCGGCCCCCGAAGGACTTTGAGGTGGTGCTGGTGTCAGATGCCAACACCTTCTTCATCGAGTCCTGGCTCCGGCGCACCGGGGCCCGCCAGCTCTTCCATCGCATCTTCGCCAACCCGGCCACCTTCAACAAGGACGGGCGGCTGGTGATGAAACCCTTCCACTCCCACGACTGCCAACGGTGCCCCGACAACATGTGCAAGCAGGTGGTCGTCGGGGACTATGTGGCCCGCAGGACGCAGGAGCGGGGCCGCCCCTATCAGAGGGTTTTCTACGTGGGAGACGGAGCCAACGACTTCTGCCCGGCGCTTTCCCTCGGGCCCCGGGACGTGGCCTTCCCACGGCGGGACTTCCCCATGCACCGGCTGATCACTGAGACCCATGAAGCCATGCCCGGGGAGTTCAAGGCGGTCACGGTGCCGTGGGTGAGCGGGGAGGAAGTGGTGCAGCGGCTGAGGAAGCTGGTGGCAGAGTAGAGGGTCACACACAAACAGAGGAGTCGATTAAGGGGCCAGTTGACAATTTTAGTCATATTCTCAGGTAAAATAGTCCCAGGAACTAATGTTTGAGACAATAAAATGATTTACTGTCTGTAAACACGTGTCTGCCAGGTCTCCAGCCTGCACATGCCTCAGCCCAGCTTCTCACCTGGTCCAGAGGCCTCTCCAAGAACAGAGACTCGGTTTATCAGCTCATGAGCAGGTTAATGATTATGGAGACCTGCCATCTTCACCGGAGCTGAGGAAATCAATAACAAATCCAGTGCTTTGTTATAAACAGCATTTAGAAGTAGACTAAAGGACTTTGCATTTACATAATAAATCTCCTTCACTGGGATAGCCTAACATTTAGAAGCATTCCTCATGGTTTTAGGAGTTAAACTGGGCCAGTAAGGAAATCCCTGTAAGTAGGCTAATAACCTAAATAGCAATATTTATAAATGTAATGAACACTTGTTAACCAAGTGACTCGTTGCTCTTGAGTTACAATTATGAGTGTGTTTTCTTACTAAATGCACTTTTTTGAAACTTTTATGAAATATGTAATTAAAGTGTCAATAAATGAAATCACACTGCCATCTGATGGCAATGGGGATTGCAATAGCTCCACAAAATTTGTTTGTCAGAAAATATACAGTATGTCAAATGAAAAATGTATGACTATGTTTTAAGAGTGTGTGTGTTTGGTTAACTTGTCTATTGGTCTGTCTTTGTTGTGTAGGCCAGGCCTACTGAAAAATATATATTAACACCAGCAGGAATAAAGCCATCAACTGAAACCCTGTGTCTGATTTTATTATCAAACCTCCTCAACGTCCATGTGAACTCATTCCGGACCCTTACACTGACAGCATTCATGTACTTCTGCCAAAAAAAGGCCACGTTTGATATTTTAACATTAGCACAAGAAAATCATGTTTCTTTCTACTCTACTGAAATTTTAGTTATTAGCACACATATCATGCATAACACAAATGTGTATCACTTAAACTTGAAACAGACAATGATCAAACAAGATTTTGAAACCAAATGCTGAACTAAAGACCTTAAAGAGATATAGAACCTCAACTTATGGTCAAAACATTATTATAGTTTTCCACATATTGGGCTTCTATAGTCTTTCCGAAGAGTCCAAATGGTCTTTTCTGTGCATACTGTCTCTTCAAGTAGGTATGTCTCTGTCTGTGAAAATAATACTTATCATACCAAACTCTATTAAATGATGGTTTAATGTTTATAAAGCTTTTATTTTTGCATAATTTTAAAAGGTTGTTCTGAAGCAGAGGGCTCAGTTGAACTAACTAAAATTCTGGTTTCAACTGTCTATTATAAATGTCAGACAATTGGAGAGTTCATGAGTATTTAGTGCCACCTGATGGTCATAGTGCATAACTACACCTCTGTCTTATTTAATAGCTTTATTGTGAAAGTGTTACAAAAACAAACAAAAAAACTGTAATCGTGGCATGTGCAGAAGTATAGGCACCCTACAAAGTCAGTATTCAGTAACCCCTCACCCCCTTTGGTAGATATCACAATATTTTGCACCCAGTTTAGAGTCTTAACATTCTTGATTGGTGAATCTCCATCCACTCTTCCTGTAGACCACAGGTTCTGAGATATTTTATATTGTCTTGCATCTGTGTAAGATCTGACCATAGATTTTCAGCGATGTCCAGGTCAGAGGACTGTGGGGGCCGTTACAAAAACTTGTGTCTCTTGAAGTAGTTCACGGTGGATTTTGAGTTCTGCTTTGTTGCGGAAGCCAGCCTCTTTTCAGTTTCGCTTTCTGGACTGACTGCAGGACATTTGCACCTGAAATTTACTGATATTTAGTTGAATCTAGTTTTCCTTCTATCTGTGCAATGTTCCCTGTGTCACTGCTTGCAACTCAACTCCATGGCAGAATATTTCCACACCCATGTTCAATAGTTTGCCTAAACATTTGCACATACCACACTTACTGTTTCATTTTTTTCTGTTGGTTAAGAATAGCAGTGCATTTACATTTATAATAATAATAATAATAATAATACATTTTATTTAAAGGCGCCTTTCTTGGCACTCAAAAAAAACACATTAAGAATTAATTAATTAATTAACAACAATAAAAATGAAATATAAAAAAATAAAAACAATACAAAAGTTTAGATTTAGATAAATGTTTTTAAGGTCTGTTCGCTGCAGAGAATATATTTAGTGCTTATCACTTCTAAAATCAACAAAACATGTAATCTGCCCAGAGATTATTACGACCGTGTCGAGCAGTCTGCCTGTAGTGCACAGCTATATCAGTGGGGGTGCTGGTGAGTCTTGACGTTGAATGCTCGTCGCCCCTCAGGTCAGTAGAACAAGAAAGCCGGAAGTAGTATCCCATGCGCATGGCGCTATTTGGGAAATTATTTATCTTCTGAATACATCCCCAACTTTATCTTCTTCTGAAAATAATATTTTCCGACTACATTACAACATAACACAGGTAAGTGCATTTTGCAGGTTGCAAGTTATAGCTCGGCGCTGTAAGTTGACTATAACGCTGAACAGCAACGTAACTGAAACGTCGTCCACAGGTCATTCATTTCTTTGCTTGTTAGCAGGCTAGCATGCTAGTTTTTGATTAACTACGTGGCGAAATACTTCGCCAAGTAGACGAGCATGTAGTAATTGAAAACTTCTCAGTGAAACGAAATATTAGGCTAAAAACTTCAGCCGTCGGAAAGCACCTTTGACTTAGATAAATAGCCAAATTAAGTTTGACCAATGGGCATATTTTGCTACAAGCAAAGTTAGCGTTAGCTTCGGTGGGAAGGCACCTACATAACGTCAGTCATCACCGGCATTTGATAAACAACTAAAATCAAATTTATATTGCATGGCAAAATTTGGATCACACGAATATAACAAACGTTGTTTGTGGCTACTGACTCACTCAATAACACTTCACACGTTTAGGTCGTTATAATGTCGATATAGTTTGTTGTTTAACAAACATCATCAAACAAGTTAGCAGCGAAAAGCTTCAGTTAAAATAGTTCATTGCGAATCCTCATTGCTGAGAAAATAAGTTAAGGCTACAAAGTTTTAATTGCAATATGCTAAAATGTCATAAATGTTATGTAACGCTGAACGATACTAATATATTGGCTGTAACAGTGACTCACTAACATGAATACTCATTAACACAAAACTCCGGTCTCAGGTCTCTACAAGATGGAGGCTGATCTGTATGATGAGTTTGGAAACTATATCGGTCCAGAGCTGGACTCTGACGATGATGAAGATGATCTGGATGCAGAGGACAGAGATGTTGATGAGGTAAGTTTCAAACTCTGTGTGAACGGTTATTAGTAGGTAATACTTAAAGTTTGTTTATGCAGTATTTGTGCACACAAAATGGTAATAACACTGTTCTTGTGCAGGGCGATGAGGATGATGACGATGAACCGGCAGATGCTGATGATGATGTCCCAGGCATGGAGGTGGTCCTGCATGAGGACAAGAAGTACTATCCTACAGCAGAGGAAGTTTACGGGCCTGAAGTGGAAACTATCGTCCAGGAGGAAGACACACAACCTCTCACAGGTTGGAGACAAACAAAAGTGTAATATGTATTTGCAGAGTCACTATGAAGGATGTTGTATGATTGGTGTTAAAACAGCTGAAGTCAAAATATGCTGTTAAGTAAATACACAAACAATAGTATTTTCTGTCTACTCTCTCCAGAACCCATCATCAAGCCTGTGAAGAACAAGCAGTTCACCCTGATGGAGCAAGAGTTACCTGCCACTGTTTATGATATGGAGTGAGTATTCTAAGTGGTTTCCTGTTAATACGGATGTATGTACAAGTTTGAAGATTCATATGTTGATCCAGAATGTACGCGAGTGTGTTTGCCATGTGCCGCTTCAAGCTGTGACATCCCTCCTCTCCTTTGGCAGATTCCTTGCAGATCTGATGGACGGTCCTGAGCTGATCCGTAACGTCACCCTTTGTGGTCACCTTCACCACGGCAAGGTTAGAGCTGCCTCTGGCTCAGTTTCTCTTTTAGCTGTGTGTTTCTAGTCAGGGCTCTTCTGCGGCTGTTTGCCAAAGAGAGCATATGTTGCTAAGATGAAAAATTTAGGAGCACAGGGATGTTTTGGAGCATATGCTAATAACATGGCTGCACTTTAGACTCATCTGTGACTTGTAGGGACCTAATGGATTTGTTTATTCCGTTCAGACCTGTTTTGTGGACTGCCTGATTGAACAGACACATCCAGAAATCAGGAAGAGAGATGATGTGGACGTGAGTGTTGTTTCTAATAATTCAATCAAATTTTCCCTTTATTACACATTCATTCTGTATGAGTCAGCAGAGATTAACCTGATTCTTTTTTTCTTTTTCTTTTTTTACTCTTTCAGCTCCGATACACAGACATTCTCTTTACAGAACAGGAGGTGAGAGTTTTGATTGAACTGTTGCATAATGATCCTAAAATACACTGGGTTACCACATTTCAGAATGGCAAGGGATTGTAAAAATGGAAATAGATCAACGACAGAATGCAGTTTCATTTGACAAGTTGACTTAGTCTTTTAAAGAGGGGAGGAGACTTTAAAATGACGGACTTGTGTTTCCTTTCCCGCAAAGGTGATTTTTGTCTTTGTTCTTTTTCCATAGAGAGGAGTTGGTATCAAGAGTACCCCTGTCACGATGGTCCTGCCAGACTCCAGAGGCAAATCTTACCTTTTCAACATCATGGATACACCAGGTATTGCCCCTCAATGGGATGCTTTGTTTGCTGAATGCATGTGCAGAGGTTTTGGTCTAGAGAAGGATCATGTTTGAAAGTGATATAAAATCTTGTGTTTCTCTCAAAGGCCACGTAAACTTCTCTGATGAGGTCACATCTAGCATCCGGATCTCAGATGGTGTTGTCCTCTTCATAGACGCAGCAGAAGGAGTGAGTCACCTTTTTTTTTTCTTTTTTGATGTTCTCCCAATCCGCCACTCTCTCTACACATAGGTGGATTTCTTCAGCCTACCATATAACCCCGACCTCTGTGTGTCTCTGCCCAGGTGATGCTGAACACAGAGCGTCTGATCAAACACGCTGTTCAGGAGCGTATGGCCATCACCATCTGCATCAACAAGGTGGACCGGCTCATCGTGGAGCTCAAACTGCCTCCCACCGATGCTTACTATAAACTGCGCCACATTGTGGATGAGGTCAATGGTTTGCTCAGGTAACACTGGAAACCCATGACACCCACTGTGTCTGAGAGTGTGAATGGTTCCATGTGATACTGTGCACTTATTTCAGTAGAAAACGTTAGGACATTGTTGTGACGCACGATTAGTCAGTTAAGGTTTGTCGATTTTCTCTGCTCTTTCCTAAAGCTTGACGTTGATGAGAAAACCTTTATTTTTAACTTATTTTTTGTCATTGTGACGTTAGAGTAGCAGCTGCACTGTTGATAATGATTTTTACATTTGGTTTTCTCACAAAAAATGGGAGCAACATCTTAAATCACCAGCACACACGTCCACTGTAGCAAAATCAGACACACAGGACTCTACAGTTGGTGACTGGTCACTTCTTTTGCCTTTCAGCACGTACTCCACAGATGAGAATTTGGTGGTGTCTCCTCTCCTTGGAAATGTGTGCTTCGCCAGCTCTCAGTACAGCATCTGCTTCACCCTAGGGTCCTTTGCAAAGATCTACTCAGACACCTACGGTGAGATAACTCTTCAGCACATATACATCAGCAATGGACTGGAACATCCTCTCCTTTTCATGCCTATTGCACTAATCTGTTTTAATTAACTCTGTTTGGGTCTACAGGTGACATCAACTATAACGAGTTTGCCAAGAGGCTCTGGGGAGACATTTATTTCAATCCCAAAACGTGAGTAACTAATTTGGATTTCAACAGAGTGCAGCAGATGCTGAGCCAGTGTCTCTATTCTCCTCTTCTAAAATATACTGTGCAGTGATTACCTGCTCTTCTCTTTTCAGTCGCAAGTTCACAAAGAAAGCTCCCAGCAGTAACTCTCAGCGCAGCTTTGTGGAATTCGTTCTGGAGCCACTCTACAAGATCCTTTCACAGGTTGGACACGTCTAACATCATTTTCTAACGGGTAACAAGGCAACAATAGCTAGCTCAGCACCCGTGGGCCCCCATCAGGCCTGGGCTGAGTTGCAGAAGTCAGTGTGTAATCCTCACGTCAAATCCTCTTTGTGTCTAGGTGGTTGGTGATGTGGACACGTCTCTCCCCCGAGTTCTGGATGAGCTGGGGATCCACCTGACTAAAGAGGAACTGAAGCTGAACATTAGACCCCTGCTGAGACTGGTCTGCAACCGCTTCTTCGGAGAATTTACCGGTATGGCTTAATTTGTTTCTGAATGTCCTTCTTTATTTTCTGTGTGGTACTGTTTTAGTATTTAAATCATAATTAGTATCATTGGTATATAAATAAAGACACAAGCTAAACAAGCATTAGTATATACAATTACAACCTGAACACTTCAGAGTCAATGGGATAACTAAAGTTCATCCTTTTTTTTCCTACATAAATAAAGTAATAATAATAAAAGTGTTGCATAGATTATCAAAGGCTCTGTATCTGTCTTACCTATCCGCATATGATTATAATTTTAATCTGGAGATAAATGGTCATGCTTCAGTAACCATGAAAAATCAATTTTTAATTGACCGTGTCCCCCCTCCAGGCTTTGTGGACATGTGTGTACAACACATCCCCTCACCACAAGAGGGCGCCAGGAACAAGATAGAGCACACCTACACAGGAGGTCTGGACTCAGACCTAGGGGAGGCCATGGCGGAGTGCGACCCTGATGTGAGTATAATGGAGGCAGAACACAAGCCTCCTGGTTATTGGCTTGTGAGGAGCAGATATATCGGTTAACTGCTAATACCTGCAGCCTCTTTCTAGTGGAAGTCAATCGTGTCTTTTCAGCTCGTGTTGCAAATGAAGCCACAAGGCTGAATGAACAAGCTGTCAAATTATGCCAATTTGAGACAGTGCAGGACATTTATCACAGTTTTCCAGGTTCCTGTTAAAAACTTTCTCCCTCTTCTGCCAAAGCCCTCTTATATTTCTTTTGGTTTACATGTTATATTCCAGTGATAAGACTTTCCTGTCCCATTTTCTCTCTCTCTCTCTCTTTCTGTCTCTCTCTCTCTCCTCTCTCTCTCTCTCTGTGTCTCTGTCTCCCTCTCTCTCTCTCTCTCTCTCTCTCTCTCTCTCTCTCTCTCTCTCTAATCCCTCTCTCCTGCTCACCTCATGTCTCTCACCCTCAGGGCCCTTTGATGTGCCACACCACTAAGATGTACAGCACTGAGGATGGGGTTCAGTTCCATGCGTTTGGCAGGGTGCTGAGCGGGACCATTCAGGCAGGCCAGCCCGTCAAGGTCCTGGGAGAGAACTACACCCTTGAAGATGAGGAGGACTCCCAGGTCTGCACCGTGGGTCGCCTGTGGATCTCCGTTGCCAGGTACCATTCAGGGGTTTGGTTTATTAAGTTTGCAGAGTCAGAAATCAATAATTGTTTGAATCAAACTCGGAAATTCCTTCCACATTTTCAGATACCAAATTGAAGTGAATCGAGTACCTGCTGGTAACTGGGTCCTCATCGAAGGCTGCGACCAGCCGATCGTCAAAACCGCCACAATCACAGAGCCCAGAGGCAACGAAGAAGTGAGTCACAAGAGAGATATACCAATGACATCTTTAAAAATACCTCATGAGAAGCAGAATCATTTACATTTTTTACCTTGTCTGCCAGGCTCAGATTTTCAGGCCACTGAAGTTCAACACTGCGTCAGTGATCAAGATCGCAGTGGAGCCCGTCAACCCGTCAGAGCTTCCTAAAATGTTGGACGGACTGAGGAAGGTCAACAAGAGCTATCCATCCCTGACCACAAAGGTACATCAGTCAGCACTCTAAAGCAGTAGTGAAGTGTTTTTCAAAATGGGCCCAGGCCTATTAGTTCATGTGGTTTATTGCAGTGACATTTGAAAAGGTTGCAGTTCAAAGATTTCAGTCTCCTTCACATAGACAGGAAAATTACAAATAAACTGACTACAAGACAAACTGTGATTTAAGCAGTAAAGAGGTAACTGCTGTAGCACAAATTGTACCAAAAGATAAAGTGTCGAGTTTTGCTCATCTCTCTCTCTTTCTTTCTTTCTTTCTCTCTCTCTCTCTCTCTCTCTCTCTCTCTCTCTCTCTCTCTCTCTCTCTCTCTCTCTCTCTCTCTCTCTCTCTCTCTCTCTCTCTCTCTCTCTCTCTCTCTCTCTCTCTCTCTCTCTCTCTCTGTTCCCTGAGTGATGACAGTAAGATGACAAAAACATTTTATGGCTATGTTAAAAGAAAACTGTTAGAACAGATCGCATAAAAATCATTTATTAACTACATTTAATAATCAGTGCATTCACAATAATCATAATAATCAGCTAAATTTCTCTCTCTCTTACTTTCTCTTTTTCTTGTATTTACAACCATGAAAAGCAGCAGCTAAGAAACCAAACTAAGTGACATGTTCTGTCTGTCAATCGATCTCCGCTCCATTTAATCACAGCATGTTGCAAGCATCGGTGGTTATATGCGTGAAACTATGGCAGGGAAAATTTAATTTAATACTACAAATAATAATGATTACAATAAGTTAAGACATTAATGGGTAAAAAAAAGCCAAATGTCATCTTGACATTGGCAAAGGCAGAAGCTATCAACGACCGCTCTGATGATTGGCGATCACAGATCATCATCCGTCGACCCAAACCTTATGTACCATATCTGTGTGTGTTTGTGTTCGTGTGTCTTTGTCTTTCAGGTGGAGGAGTCTGGAGAACACGTTATCTTAGGCACAGGAGAGCTCTACCTGGACTGTGTCATGCACGACCTTCGCAAGATGTACTCTGAGATCGACATTAAAGTAATTTTCCATGATTTGATCACCTTATATTACTCAACAGTGTTTATTTCAGTATCATATCAGTGTGTCCCTTTTTTTTGTCTTTTAAAGAAAAGTTTGCTTACTGCATCAATTTGGACAGAAATTGGTGAAACATTAACATTAGATTGTATCATGACACTTCCACTGATAGACAATAAACAATATCACTTAATTATCACCCAGCTTTAGTCATTCACTCTGGTAAAAGGTAGGAAACACTGTAGTAAAGAAATTGTGCAACAATTTTAGCTCCACAATACACAACATATATTGAATGGTTAATCTGTACACATTTTATTTATGTCTCAAACACAGAAAGGACATTCATAACCTGAAGGTTCAACACAGGAATAAAGCCTTTGGTCTCTTTACTCGTCCTTACCCACAGGTTGCCGACCCAGTTGTGACTTTCTGTGAAACAGTTGTGGAGACATCATCTCTCAAGTGCTTTGCTGAAACACCAAACAAAAAGTGTGTATTACCTTTTTTTTTTTTCCACATCTTCTTCACAAATACAACGACATGAGTGAAACTTAGAGAAAAGCTTACTCTGCTAGATTATTCATATATCTCACAAAGGTTTGTAATTTCTGACATGAGCTACTATTCACACTGTCAGTCTGGATGTTGTATTTCTTGTTGAGAGTTAAGTTTGTGCATTTAGAGATCAGTTGGACTCTGTGTCAGTCAGTCCTTCCCTCTGGTCGAGTGTCTCCCTGACCCAGAGTGTGTGTGACTGACAGCTGTGTGATGTGATTGACAGGAATAAGATCACCATGATTGCTGAGCCCTTGGAGAAGGGGCTGGCTGAGGACATAGAGAACGAAGTGGTGCAGATCACTTGGAACAGGTATGATATAGAAGACATGACCACCACACACACACACACACACACACACACACACACACACACACACACACACAAGTTTAAGTGATATCTTAATTAATTGAGGTGATGTAACGTGCCTATAGATTTTCCCCATTTCAGTCTGGTATTGGACTAGCCTTATTCATTTCTCCATCTTTTAGAGCCTATCTGACCGATCATTTATTCTCATTTATCCCTCGTTCAGCCGTGATAAATGAGCAGCCATACAAGAAAGATCATTGGCTCTTTAATTAAATGTTGTCATTGAAGAAGGTAGAGTATTATAGAAATGTCCAGGGCTGAAATAATCATTTAAAAAGTGCCGTTACTGGAATGAGAGGGCAATACTTTTTAAACCCAAAGGTGTTGTACCTGATTTTCTTCATCTTATCATGAGGGGTGCACTCACTGATGTGCCCCTAATTTTTTAAGTTGGACAACCATAGTGGCATTTTGATATCAGTGCTTTAACTCTGGTCTTTTTACATATAATTAAAATTTTTGTTCCATTCGTGTCTCATTTGCTTTACAAGTAGAGTTTTGAAAACTGTCACAGCTGCAGAGCGACAATAAGCTGGAAACCCATTCATGCCAGTAAACATGAATTCCTGCTCCACCTTGTCACTTTGAAAGCAGTATTAGAAACTCTGAGTGTAAGCAATGCTAAATATTAAAGTTATATTAATCACTGATGTATTTTTATCAAAGTTTTGTAAAATATATGCGGTGCATTTCTGCATTTGTATATTGAAGCAAAGTGAAGTACAGTCTGTACATCATTACAAGTATGTGCTTATTAAAACCCCCCCTCGGAGTATTGATTAGTTCACTCACAGTAATTGAATCATGCACTAAAAGCATGCATGAATTTCTCCACCCGCGTGACATCAAGAGCATGCATGAGTGTGTGTGCTCTGCTCGAGAGCAGCTTCCTGTCGCTGCTCGACTCATCTGTGAGGCCATCTGGACCCGGCGGTGCCAGCGTGCAGTAGCGATGCCAGAGGAGTGACATACTTCACACACCATTAAACTTAACCTTCGCTCCGCTCCTCCTCTTCCATTAACCCCTCTGCCCCCTGATCAACCAATCTTCTTAATGTTCCAGCTGACACATTGTGAAAAACCTCCTTCCGACCAGTAGCTGTTCTGTTTCCTCCTGGCAGGAAGAAGCTGGGAGAGTTTTTCCAAACGAAGTACGACTGGGATCTGCTGGCCGCCAGATCTATCTGGGCCTTCGGACCGGACACAACGGGGCCCAACATTCTTGTAGACGACACTCTGCCTTCTGAGGTGAGTTATGTATCAAGCAGGTGAATCACAGCTAAATAACTCGTCTGTGTGAGTATTGGTTTATCTGGTTAAGGAAAAGATACAGATTACCTGCTGTAGTGAGCTTACTCCTAATGTTTAGTCACACAGAGCTGTGACTAAACTATTTTAATTTTGGAATAGTACAAACTGTAATCACCTGTAATCATTTACTCTATAAAACATCACAAAATGGTGAAAAAGGTCCATTATAACATCAGAGTCCAAAGTAACATCTTCAAAATGACCTGTACAAAATATCAGTTTACAGACAGAAATCCAGCGAATTTAACAAACACTGAAACAAGTTTAGGAAATGGTTGCTGATTAAATTTTCTGTGTTTCTCTGCTCCAAAGCAACAACACTCAGATGATAGTAATTACATTTTTGGAGCTGGTATTATGTAAACACCAAACTGGGCCATTGATGAGTTTGATATGCCAAAAATCCTTTCCGAAACCCGAGGAAAAATGACTGCATTTATTTAGGCTTTATTTGCAGCTATTAATCAGAATGGCACAAGGCTACTGATGTCAGTTTGGTGTATTGCACAGCCCATCAGAGAGTAGCTGTTTTTGAAGAGAAGCCCATGTTTTCGTAGCGAACTCTAGATGTGTTTGCTTCTCCTGTGTAGGTGGACAAGGCGCTGCTCGGCTCAGTCAAAGACAGCATTGTTCAGGGCTTCCAGTGGGGCACCAGGGAAGGACCTCTGTGTGATGAGCGTGAGTTTTCACAAAATAAACCTTTTGTTCTCTGTCCTGCGACCAGTCCTGGAACGTCCTCTTTGCCAGAACGTCTGGCCTAGTGCGCCCTTTGCGTCGTGCTGAAAGGAAAATGTATTTTTCCTCTGTGTCAGTGATGTGTTACCATAACTCAGTGTTTCTGCCGCCCTCAGCCATCAGAAATGTCAAGTTTAAGATCCTGGATGCAGTCATCGCTCAGGAGCCTCTCCACAGAGGAGGCGGCCAGGTCATCCCTACGGCCAGGAGAGTGGTGTACTCCGCTTTCCTCATGGTGAGATCACCCCCCTCCACCCCCCACCCTAAACTCTATTCTTCCTCACATCTACCATTACTCCCCCCAGACCTCCTATTCATCCTCACCTTCTTTAATGTTCCATTACTTTGATTAGAGTTTGAGATTTTGCTGACGTGCGTACTTTTTAATTGTAGTCCAGTAACATTCCTCTGTCACGATTTTGGCTTCTTTCCTCTTCTGCTTTGGCTCCTTCGCCGCTTCCACCATAAATCCATGGGTCAGCTGTATGTGGATTAGCCATACTGTTTTCTATAGGCTTTTGTCCCTTTAATGTATCGTCTCCCTCGTGTTCCAGGCCACGCCAAGGTTGATGGAGCCCTATTACTTTGTGGAGGTTCAGGCTCCGGCCGATTGTGTGTCTGCTGTCTATACAGTGCTGGCTCGAAGAAGGTTGGTCCACTCTCATTATGCTAATGTGAAGTATCAAGCAAGACAGAAATGTTAATACTAGAACCTCCTAATGAGCACCTATTTTGATAATCAATTCATCATGTAAGTAAATTCTTTAGGCACAAAGTCCAAAAATCCACTAGTTGTGGCTTCTGAAATGTGAATATTTCCTCTATTTCTTATTCTTCTGAGATATATATCAAATAATCAGTGTAATCGAGAAAATAATCAGATTAATATATCATGAAAATAATCATTAGTTGCAGCATCATCTCTGAAATTCAGTAATTTCATTTTTTTTTTTATTCTGTCCTGTGTTTGTCATCTATCAGGGGTCATGTGACCCAGGATGCACCTATTCCAGGGTCTCCTCTCTACACCATCAAGGCTTTCATCCCAGCCATCGACTCCTTTGGCTTCGAGACAGACCTGCGCACACACACACAGGGACAGGCCTTTGCTCTGTCTGTGTTCCACCACTGGCAGGTGAGATTTAGAGACACAGGCTTGCTTTCCATCTGAAATGATTTCAGTGAAAACAAGTAAAGCCCAGGCTTAAATGCAGTGAAGATTCACACGATCACAGTCTCTCTGGAGGTGTCCAGAGATGTATCCAACCTCATTGATTATTCATGTAAATGTGATGCTTCTTTAATGCAAAGACAGTAAAACACAGGCTTGATCCAAAAGAGGAACACGCTCTAAAAACTAGCTTGCATCTCAGGCGAGAAGTCATTCGACAAACATCAGGTTCCCACAGATGAGCAACAGATGAAACAATAAACATTTCACGCCTACAAAAAATCAGAGGAAGTGCCGCAACTCTGAAGTGTACACCTGAGATTCATTCACGTGTCAGCTGTTGTGTCAGATGTAGTGAAACTGAAAGCATCACCAGTGCGTTGCTAACACTCACATGCCTGCATCATCACTATGACAAACAGTGCCACAGGAATTCTGCAAATCGCATGTTTGTTTTTCAGATTAAAAAAAAAAAAAAAAAAAACTGCTCTGTTCAGATGAGAAATCTGATATTTGTGTCGTAAAAGATGGGATGTTGTATCCTCCTGTCATCCCCACACACACTCGCAGGCACAAACCCTCACATACACAGCACTGTGGCAGCTTGTGCAGCAGAGTGACCAACCGATGTGCACATGTCTGCCACTCTGACTAAACTGCTTTTGATGTGGAGTAGAGCGGAGTGTTGAGTCATTAAGTTTTAAGTATAATGTGGCTCTGTCTCTGCCTGCCGTGTCTGACGTGTGTTTGTGTCTGCACTCTGCAGAGCTGTGTCAGTAAAAATTAACTCCACTTAGTGTAGATTAATATTTCACTGCAGAGTCCATTCATCTGGAAGGGAAACAAGGATTTCATAGGTTTAAATGTTAATGTTTTATTCTTCTAACGTGTTTTATCCCCTTGAGGAGAAAATGCAACTGTTAGACAAGAAGCTGCACATGAATTATTTATGTTTAATGAAAGCGAACATACAGCAGAACCACACGTTGGTTTTGCAGTAATGTTGTTAGCATCAAGTTCATAGAAATGTATTATTCTGTCATTGTATTTGTGTTGTGGGATTTTTTAAAATCTCAAATCATGAATTAATAATGATTTCCTGTGGGATGATTCCTAAATTTTATGTTAACATCAGGTGATGTGGACCTTTCCATTCTGGCGTCCAGTCATAATGTGCTGTCATCATGTAGTGATTTATTTCCACATGGCCTGAGGTTGTTGGGGAAAATGTACCTTTTCTCCCAGTAGACTCTCCTGGGGTCCAGCACCAATCACGTTCTCCATCTCACCTGAGATTACTTTGTACAGAGCAGCTACAGAGTCTGTACCCGATACAATCAACACTGTGAATCTTCTTCTCTGCTCCTCTCTTTGACAGAAATCACTCCTGCTAGCACAGATCGATTCAACTGTCCCAGAAAATAAGAATAATATATGAGTCCCTGAACTGTGTAGTTTGGCCAATTAAACCCTAGACTCCATACTGTCCCTCCCTCATTAGCTTGATTATGTACTGCCAGTATTGGCATACAAACGGGGCAGTGTTGAGTTACTGTTGTTAGCAGCTCCCATCCATCTGTTGATTGGGCTTCAGCCACTCCATTGATTATTTTTTCCCTTTTCCTCCTGTTTTAATCTTTCCCTGCGGCTGGGAATGTCTTATTTAGTCCACTCTACCCTACTTATTTCAGATTCCACATTCCCCACAAGCCCCCTCTTCCTCCTCCTCCTGTCTTTGCATTTAGGGGAATGTATCATATATCCATAACAATGAGGTCACTTTTTGAAGGTCATACCATGAGCTACTTAAGATAATGGATTTAGTGAGTCATTTTATAAGCCCGTGGACACTTAACTTCTTCCAAGTCGACCTGCTAACGTTGCATTGGTGCCGTGTTGGTCACCAGCTCAAGGAGTGACAGCACTTGCACGTTGCTTTTTCCATCACGTTGATGGACGCGCTCCTGACTCAGTAACAACGGGACAGACTTGCAACTGAATCAGATATTTAGTGAGAGGTCGGCGCCACTACTAGAAGTGTCCACGCAGCTTATTGAAGTTCAACATTTGATCTGTGTTTTCATGCTGTCAGGCTGTTTTCCCGGATTATGCGCGGCTGGATGCGAACGGGAGGATTTCAATAGATGCCAGACGCTCGTTTTCTCTGGTTTAACTAACCGCTGCATTTCCCTTCCAGATTGTGCCTGGTGACCCCCTGGACAAGAGTATCGTGATCAGGCCTCTTGAGCCTCAGCCTGCCCCCCACCTGGCCAGAGAGTTCATGATCAAGACCCGAAGGCGCAAGGTGAGGCTCGTGTCTGCTTGTTCATGACTACATGATAATGTGTTTTTGTTTTGCATGACTAACGTGCTCTGTTGTTCTGCAGGGTCTGAGCGAAGATGTGAGCATCAGCAAGTTCTTCGACGATCCTATGTTGTTGGAGCTGGCCAAACAAGACGTGGTGCTTAACTACCCTATGTGAGACTGCAACACTGACTGCAAACCACGCAGCCAACACCTAAACCTCCACTTGTCAAAACAGAAAATCCTGCTTTTTCTAAGGATGTTTGGGGGTATAACACAATCACTGTAACACGGAAACCCAGAGGGGTTTTCGTAGATCCAGGTTACACAATGGTCGTTCTGCATCTCCAAAGACTCCTACACTGTTTTATTAACTTGTCTCCAATTTTCCGAATGAAAATCAAAACAACCAACCATTTTGAAAGCTCTATAGCAAGGGAAGATCACTGGGATCAGTCATTAGATTGATGAAAACCTCAGAAACACACAGGACTTGTGGGAGTTTATGGCTCCTTCTTTGGAGAGCGGCTGTAATTTGTTTGCAGAATTTAGTTGCAGCTCATCTTTGTCTTGTATTTTTATTTTTTATATGTACAAATTATCAATGTTTTTGTAGAATAAGATAACTTGGAAGCTTTTTTTTTTTTAAGAAAAAATAAATTGGTGAATGTCTGAATAAAATGTGTGTAATTCAAAGACGGATGTAGTACTTCCCAATAATGTCTCGGTTGCTTGTGTAATTGAGGTGTAGATGTAATTAGTGTGTAACTGTCAGTTGGGGAGCTTGAGTGTAGTGGACTCAATTCTGTGACAGTAAGTTGCAGCTTTGCTGTTGGTTTGAGTGATCAGTGTGTCTGTTTGGGACGCTGTGGGGGCGGTGACTGATGGACAGGCTGCGGGATGGTTGGAGGCAGGCGGAGAGCATGTAAAGGTTAGAGTCACACGACCGAAATAAAAGGAAAAAGAGGGAATGACGCTGCGTTTCAAAGAAGACGGCAGAAACACTCGGTTTTCACATCTGAGTTGGATAGAAATGAAACGTTGGCTCTTGGACTTCCTGAACACTAATAACAGACACCTGCAGTCCCGGTACGTATGCTGTTGTGGAATCCGGGGGAAAGATTGGAGATTAGTTTAGCAGTGAAATAAGGAAAAAAAAAAGGAATTACAAGTTAGTGTCAAGCTGATCTCCAATATATTTACTGTCACAATAACTAATAAACTACCAGCATCTCCTGACAACCAGAGTCAGTGCTGTGGAAAAGTCCAAGTCCACAGCTGAAGATATGAATGAAAAAGGTTCAAATGTTCCTCCAAATACAAATCTGCCCGAAAAAAAACCGCAGATCAAGTCAGTTATATAATACTGTTAAATAACATGCAGTGTAATATCAAATGAACATGTGGATCATGTTGGCTGGTGTTGATGAGGGGGTACTTCAAACTAATCAGATGGAGCTGTGGAGACGAGACAAGGTTATAGGAACAGCTGCACTGGATTGTACTTTAATCGACAAAACACCCACGTCTAAACCACTTGAATCACAAAATGGTGCTGCAATAGAAAGTAACATGCTTATACACCACATTCATGACACCGTTTGTCTGTTTTCATCTGTGTGAAAGAAATTCTCAAACCGGGAAAGTACCTTTTTTCTAGATGGCACCAAACCACAATTAAATGTTTCTCTGTCTTGGTGTCACATTCTGGGGTTACTTGAACTTAAAATGTGAACATCTCATAAAAGCAAGATGACGGCTTACAAGTCACCAAAACTTTGCAAAGCACGTGAAGTCTTAAAGAGATTTTTCATTCTTTCATTCAAAGTCTTTTTGGGGGAAGTGGATAACACTGCGGGCGGTTCCTTCAGACTTAATTGTACTTTCTGCTGTAAAACTTCTCATCATTCTGAACTATTATAACCAACGTTATAATAGTTTTAGATTTTTCATTTGGTTTTTTTCAGATGAACAACCACAAAAAACAACTATAAAAGATGTGTGTTCGTCAGTGTGTTTGTCATTAACCAGTAAAAATTCAACTGGACACGACAACTACTCGACATTATTAATACAGTGAATGTTTTGGACAGTTAAAGTGCACATGTACTGGTCGTACACTGAGAGCCAGGCAGCTGTAACATACTGCTCCATCTGGCACAGCTAAAAAACTGGAAGATATCCACCTGCGATACTTTTTTTCTATAATTTTAGTTTAGTTACTTTAGTAAACACACACAGTTTCAGTTGGTTTATCTTCCAGGCCAACAGATGATAGTTGATCCATAAAACTTTTATCCTGAGTGGATAATGACTGTAAAGAGCAGCGTTTACCTTCACTTCAAGATGGGTTGATGTTTGAGTTTTGTCACACCTTCAGAAGACTTTGGTGTCTGAACGGATTAGTCTTTCATCACTCACCACTGACAGCCCCCCCCCACCCCCCCACCCCCCATCCCCTCCACCCCCCCCAACAGTCCTGGAGGTAGTGGAGATGGGGAAGGTAAGAGCAGGGACATGAAGTCAAAAATGGCTTGAGCTGCTTTGACATTTGGACTGAATGTCAGTCCTGTCCAGTGAGACATGGGATGTTTTTATTTCAGCAGACGTGGGTAGATGGTGACGGGGCGTTGCTGTGCCCTTTACAAATGCTTGGAGGAAGGAGAAATGAAGAGATGGAAGAGTTGCTGCGAACACGAACGCACCATTAGGACGAGGTAGGTACAGTGTTTTACTTGTCAAGGTATCCACACACAGGTGTTTTCTAGCGTTCGCCTCCCCTCACTTTGCTTTGAAGGCATCTGCTCCGACAGAATGTGATGGACTCTGTACATGTGTTAAGTAAACGTGCTCCCAGACGACACGGTCCCATCACTCCCCCCCTCGTGCTGGCGTGAGCCGGGATCGTGCCCGGCCCCGGGCACTGAGACGGATGGCAGCAGTCCTTGCCGGTCTGAACACAAGGCCCCGGAGCACTTGATACAATCTGTGGTCCCTGTGCTAAATATAGACGGGAGCAAGACTCTGCCGTTGGTATAGGGCCGACTCGGGGCACCCTCCTGATGCAAGTCAGGCTTTTTCCTTTTCAGCTCCATCTGCTCTCAACCCACCTCATCAGTCACCTCCTGCGATGAATCTGTCCTCTGCTCTTACCTCTACTTCATCTTGTCCTGTCTCTGCACCTACACACCTCTCTGCCTCTGTCATGTGTCTGTGACTCAATCACACTTGTCTCTTCCTGCTAACATCACGGGAAGACCTTTTCCTCAGGAACATCCAGCCTAAAGTAGGAAGGAGAGTCCAGTGAGGCTATTTCATGCTGATGCTCTGCTGGTAGTGCGGAAGTGGCCAGTTACACAAATCATGAATAGATCTGCAGGCACACTGAAGATGATGAAGGTTGAGTCAGCCTCCAAACACACAGCAGACAGACACAAAATTACAAAGAGACACACACAACAAGATGCAATAGTGCAAAATGACCACAAAGAGCTCCGCTGTTTATAGTCATTTTGTCTCTTTTTCATTCTGGGTGTCTTAATCCTTTCTTTGAGCTAATAGCAGCTATTTAATAGTATTATTATTATTTACAGTTGTTGTTGTTTGATTGGCATTCACATATCACACTGATAATTGTTAATAATGTACAGTTCAATATGACCAAGAACCAGGGCTTTGAGTCTTAACATGTTTGTACCGTGACACCCCGACCCCCCCTCCTCAAGTTTATATATGTCTCCTTCTTGATCAGTCAAATGTAGCTGGTCCTACAGAAACACAGCAGGTCAGTGACAATTTGAGGTCCAGCAGGGTCAGAGCTGTCAGCAGACACAAAGAAAAACCACAACCACATGACTGTGTGACTCCTGCACCCTAGGGCACCTGAAGGAGCCACAATACTGAATCACTCTCCAATCACAGAGGATCAAGAGGTCAATCCATCCCAGACTGATGTGAGGCTGCGTATGCACGGGTGCAGGAAATGGATGCAGAATCAGAGGAAGGGTAGGGGGTGGAGGAATTTGTGAGCAAACTTCCCCCTGTTTAGAATAATGGAGCTCCAAACTCAAAGCAACTAGCTGTTTCTATTTGCCAAATGAGCCATATGTGTTCCCGTGCTCGAGGCCTTCCACAACAGCAGATTGAGACCAGGCGTGCGCCCTCACCCAGAGAGCTGCTGTAATGGTGAAACACCTTGGAATAATTCTGATCATTTCCACCGATTTCTGAGCGGGAGCCTCCTCTGACTGTGTGGAACCACAGACATCATGCGCTTCAGTCACTTCCTTGGAATATGGTTTGCGGCCTGGTGGTGAAACCTTGTCATTTTTGTCACGGGTCACAAAGTTGTGTCACTTCAGTTTCCATCCAACAGGCTAGACTCATCAAATCTGCACTTTATTCAAGCTCTGTGTGTTCCACAAGAACAACCGAGGACCTAATGGGGGCCAGACCAAGGCTGATCCTGCTCAGAGAGAAGACCACTCTGTAATAACTTTCATTTTCTCTCCTTTTCATTTCATTTCATTTCATAAAAAAAAAAATTATTATTATTTTAATAAATAATAAAAGTCCCGTTTAACCTCATGCCTTGCATTAAGCACTTTAAACTGCTTCTGTGTTCAAAAGCTGCCATAGAAATAAAATGACCTGGATTTTGACTGTATCTTTATATATTCACTTAGAATATTAAGGTTTTAATATTGTAATATGAACCAGCTCAACATTTTAAATTAAGAGTAAAACACGTGATGCAGTTAATTCAGCACAAACCAAAGCGATCATCAGAAACACACTGAGAATATAATATTTGTTCTGAATCAGAATCAGAAGCTGCAAACACAAAGTGAAGCTTCGGTTTAAAATTGGCTAAATTGCCCTTTTCTCTTGGGCAGATGTTTATGGACCCGAGATGTGTGTGACCTGTCGGGCGCGCGCACTGTCAAAGACGGTTACGCGCAACATCCTGCCTCCACTGCTCCCCTGCAAAGATGGGTCGCTAAAGCTTTCAGTCAGAAAATCCAGCTGTCACTCAGCGAGACCCGCGTTTCAGCCAGTGTCAGGTCGTGTGTGGCACATCGCGGGAAAACCCGGTCCCGATAAATACGAGATAAAGACGCCGCTGGATGTCGGGTGGACCTCTAGTGTTCAACAGATCGGCAACTCCGTTGTCCACTGCTCCTGCGAAGAAGAACAAGATGAGGGACCCGAAAGACAATACCGGAGCCAACTGGCACATGTGAGCGACTGACATATTTATCAGCAATTTCTCGGGCCGACACAGAGATATGAACAAACCGGCTCTCAAGATTTGCTTTTAATTAGCCGATGCAACTGTTCTTGGCAGCGGAGCAGGCTCAGTCCGTGCCAAAATGACCAGACTATTGTCTCGCATCGTTGTAACGGAACGGGCCCGCAGGAATTTTGGCACCGGCTTTACGCAGCAGACCACATAGTATAATCGACGTTCCTCGATCGAAGGCAGAAGCAGTGTGGCTGACATGGACAAAGACTGCTCACACATCTCGCAGTGATGCTTTGAGATAGAATAAAAAGCACATCAGTGAAAACACCCAGCTGGTTCCTCCCGAGAAGTGGAGCAGATAATCAACGGCGGGATTCAAGTTTGGACCTCACCAAGTCCAACACGACCTTCCCCTCCCAAAACAAAGGATCATCTTATATCTTAAAGCATCTTCACAGACTCGCATAGCGGTAAGAATCCATCTATTGATTCCCAGTCTTGTGACGGTTTTTATTCCCATCTTTGCTCCCATCGTGGCTAATTTCTAACCCAATGGAACCCCCCGCTGAGAGTGAATGTCGAGGGTCACAGACGCACCATTTGGCACCATTTGGCACCATAGCGCAGACTACGGTTTCATCTCCGTGCTGCGTTTTTGTTTAAATTTGCGCTGGATTTTCTCTGATTTCTCCGTGTGTAACACGCTCGGTTAAGGCCAAGCTGTGAGCAACAAGAGGATCAACTTCTCTGCACAAACGTGCTTTCAGGAGCCGGTGCGTTTAATTGAAAAAAATCTGGAGTCGGTATGAATGCCCATCAGTTTCAAATAAGACACAATTTAAGCTTTAAAAAAAAAAAAAAAGGCCATGCTGATCAAGTTGTGATACTAAACCACCAGTGTGCCCTCATCTTTTGTTCTCAAATCATTTCGGCAGGATCGTGGTGTAGATGGGCGGTGCAGGGATTCTGCTCAGGGTTTGGTTAAATCCCGCAGGAGCTGTTCACATCACTGGAAACACAAACAGACTTTATAATCACTTTATTGGTAAACTCTTGAGATTAATTAATAATGAATATATTTGACAAGTGCCTGTGTTTAGTGGAGTGATTTGTATTGAACAGAGCTGTAATCTGGCATGCAGGCTCACATTATCAGAAGCTATAGAGCTGAATTATTTAAATTAGGATGAAAGAGGTGCAGTTGTTACAGGCTAATTGCTTAAAGAATAAAACTAATGAAAATATAACAATACAATATTTATAATGATCACCATTCCAGGCATTAATAGTTGCCCAAGCAATCTTAAAATGTGCTTAAATCTGCGTTTAAAAACAACCGCAGTATTTTATTTATCCATGACAGTGCTGGCGCCTCTACCCATGGTGCCTTGACTCTAAAAGCCTTTTGCCTCTCTTACAACAGATTGTGCTAACTATTGCTTTGACAGCCTCTCCACACACACACACACAAGCAGATTCCCTGATCCAGTGATTATCTCATCGTTTCTGAAGTCAATATATCAAAAGAAACACTACCACCTCTCAGAGCAGTTAACCCGGGGAGCAGCCGGCACCCGGCATTATTCACCATGATGAGAAACCGTTTCATTGTGCTGGATGCCTTTGAAATATGCCACGTTGGTTCCTGCATGGAGCATTTGTCAATGCCACAGCAGCAGCGGCTCAAATATGAGCCACTGTAATGAGTTTCTCCCCTGTGCCTCAGGAAATCCTGTATGTATGTATATTTAAAGTCATTGTGATGGATTTGGGATATTGCCAATTGAAAGAGCTTAGTGCTCGTGAGTGATGCTTGCTTTCCAACATCACATATGGATGGTATGTATGTGTGCAGAATTTATTCTTTGGTAAGCTGCCAGTAGAAGCATATCTACCTCCATTCGTCCTCCAGTCCTGCTTCTTTATTTCCTTCCAGTAAGTGCAGTTTTGGCTTTTCACAGCTTTGCATACTGTAGATTTAACCAACGTAATCTCCTGTACGTGAAACTACTTCCGTGAGGCCGTCCATCTCTGCTGCCCGTTACCCCTGCACCCCCCACCCCAAGACCATTATCTTGCTCCCTGTGGGCTGAAGGAGAAACTTGTACCAATATAGGAGGAGGGGAAGTCGACCCCTGTGCACTCCAGAACTGAGAGAGAGATGAGGAGCAGATTCTGTGTGGCAGCGATCACTTCAGTTAGTATCATGACCAAAGTGCTCCTGTCCTCTTTTCATTTAAAATACGCTGCATTTTTCTGTATTATTACACTGCTGGAGACGCTGCTACCAAAAAAACAAAAAAAAAAAACCTCATGACTTGGCAGATATAAGTGATAAATTGTGCATGGATGTTTATTAAATGATCAGAGGACGTCCTAGAAATATCTCAGAAATGTTACATAGCCTTTCAGCCGGCGGCTAAGTTGATTTATAACATATATAAAACAGAAAATGTTGCAGCTGTGTCTCTTCAGAGATCCAAAAAAAGAGTCCATCCAATAAAAAGGCACCAAAAATGGCAAGTAGAGAACAGCAACTCAGACAAAGCTTATCTATCTGCTGTGTCTTCGTTTCCAAATTGCGTGATTAAAGCATGAAATTCAGAGCTCTTACTAAACAATTACACACACTAAAGAGATGAGTCAAAAGTGGAAACAACACAGATCACCAGTGGTGAAGGAAGAATTCAGATCCTTTAAGTAAAAGTGGCCACACTGCAATATAAAAACAATCCAAGTCCTGCATTAAAAAGAGAAAGACTACTCTTAATTCTTAAAAATGGTCCCTGAGTTTGTTTTACTGTCACATATTGAGATTTATTCATGTGTAAGTAGCATTTTAGTGTCGTAGGTGGAGCTAATTGTAATAGGTTTATACACTGTTGGGTAGTTTAATACGTTAGTGCTTCAAATTCTTATATTCATCATGTGTTTTGCAGGTAAAATCTAAACAAATGTAGTGCAGTGGGAATAACGGTATTCTCTAACCTGCAGTGCAGCAATGACGTACAAATAACTCAAACGTAATCTCAAACTCAGCACACAGCTTGAAGATACTTTGCCTTAAATGCTATGCAACTGAATTCTTAATGACTTATGATGAATGGAAAATCAATATTGTAGAAAATATTATTCTGTTTCTATTTCAATTTACTGTTAAAAGCTGGAATAATGCTCCTGGGGGCAGCGATCAATGATGGCATATTAAAGTGAAGACGCAACCGACTTTCTTGCAGCCTTACAGTGACTTTTCAAGAGCTCAGTGTAACATTTCATTTCACCACACAGAGCAGAGAATAAAAACGCCAGTGATTTTTTTTTTTAACACGAACACAGAAATGCACATATTCTTTGAGATTCAATACGCTTCAATCTGCAATGTTCCCCTAACCAAGATAAGGTCAACATGACAGCCAGATGTACAGAACAGAGTAAATGCATCAGTTATTGATGGTAGTTTTAGTTTTTGAATCATTAAATTTTCTCATTGCCACCATTAAAAATCTCCTTTAATCTCCAAACATCTCTGGGATATTATGTGTATCATATTCTCTACCTTTATGCTGTTATTTAAATGTGTTTTATGTTAATCACTTGCAATTAAATCAGGCATTGACAATTATCATAATTGTGAACTGAAATGTCTGCGGGGTGTGTTTAAGTCAATTACATGCTGTATAGGCAGCTTATTTTGAATAATTGGAGTAATTCACTTCCTGTTTTTCCCAATTCTTCCCTTCAGAGTGTGTGATGTGGAGCCAGTACAGTAAGAGGTAAATCTTATGCTTTTAGCCACTACATCAAATAAAAAAGTCACTCCCACTTGTAAATGAGGAGCAGGTGTTTTGCAGCATAAACAGTCAACATGTTCTGATATTTGCATCTGTAAAGAAAAGTGTATATGTATGTGAGCGATTGGTGTTGTGGATGGAATATGTGGAGACCCTGTGCCACTGCAGCCTTTCCTCTAACTGACTTTGTGCAAACATGAAATATCAAGGTGTTAAGTGTATATCTTGTTTAGCAGACGTGCGCACACTGCCAAC